>NW_007100133.1:0-508 GCF_000164805.1 Carlito syrichta | reverse complement strand
CAGGCTCAGGCAATCCACTCACCTCAGCCTCCCAAAGGTGTGGGATTACAGGCTGAGCCGAGCCCGGCTCCTTTCCACTTATTAAAAAAAAAGTTAATTGTAAAACAGCCTCAGGCAGGTCCTTCAGGAGGTATTCTAGAAGCATTGTTACTATAGGAGATGACAGCTTCATGAGTGTTCTCGGCCCTAAAGACCTACCAGTGGACAAGATGTAGAGAAAGAAGAAGATGGTGACCCTGTGTAGGCATATGTTTTCATTTTTACTCAAAAAGTTTACAAAGTAAAAAAAACTGATATAAAAATTGGCTTGTACAGTTGTACAGTGTGTGTTTTTAGCGAAGTATCATTGCAAAGAGACAACGAAATAAAAAAATAAAATATGCCTGGGCACGTGAGATGTCCTACAGTAAATCAAAAAAATTAGCTGGGCGTGGTAGCCTGCGCCTGTAGTTCCGGCTGCTGGGAAGGCTGAGGCGGAAGGATCACCGGAGCCCAGCAGGTCGAGGTT
>NW_007100132.1:0-363 GCF_000164805.1 Carlito syrichta | reverse complement strand
TTTAGAAACAGCCGTGCACTTGCCTGTATATGAGTACTCCCTTTCCCAGATACATGCGTCGAAACACTGATGCATGTTAGGACCTTAGAAAGACCTCGTGTAGTTTTTTGGGGATTGAGATCATATGTCACCCAGATTCCTTATTATTTTTTATAAAAGTCTGTGCAGTTACCTGTATATGAGGATTTCATTTCCCTAGATTATGCGTCAAAAACCCAAATTCGTGATTAACGCTTAGCAAGAAACCCTAAAGTTTTTTTGGTAATTGCGGACACGTGTAAACCAGATTCCTTATTCTTTTTCAGCAATAGACACTGCAGTTTTCTGTGTATGAGGACACCCATGATCCAGATTCCTACTCCC
>NW_007100131.1:0-359 GCF_000164805.1 Carlito syrichta | reverse complement strand
TGATTTATTGTAGAGATGAGGTCTTGCTGCCCAGGCGGGTCTCGAACCCGCAGGCAATCCACTCACCTCAGCCTCCCAAAGGCGGGGGATTACAGGCTGAGCCACCGAGCCCGGCTCATTTTAAAATTTTTATATTTTAATTGTTTGTTGCTAGCATATAGAAGTACAATACTTTTGTATATTAACTTTGTATGCATGCATTGATAGATCACCTTATTAATTCTAATAGTCTGTAGATTTTCTGGCATGTTTTCTATGCACAATCATGCCATTTTAAGAATAATAAGCCGGGCTCAGTGGCTCAGCCTGTAATCCCGCGCCTTTGGGAGGCTGGGGTGAGTGGATTGCCTGAGCCCGCC
>NW_007100130.1:0-352 GCF_000164805.1 Carlito syrichta | reverse complement strand
TTCCTTCCTTCCTTTCTTTCTTTCCTCCCTCCCTCCCTCCCTCCCTCCCTTCCTTCCTCCCTCTCTCTCTCTGTTTCTTTCTTTCTTCTTGGTGAGAAAGCAGGATTTATTGAGAGGACAGAAAAGCTCTCACAGTGGGAGGGCACTCGAAAGGGTTACCCCACTGCTACAGTTTCTATGAACCCAGAGGCTCACAAACAGGGCGAAAGCCTATACAATTTCAGGAATTAGAAAATACTGGGGAGGCAGCAACAGCAGACACTCTTGCTGTTGTCCTGCCTGCCTGTTGTGCCCTTTACAACATATCACTCGGTAAATCTACTTTTCTTTTCTTTTTTTTTTTTTTTTTTGG
>NW_007100129.1:0-491 GCF_000164805.1 Carlito syrichta | reverse complement strand
GTCCCGCTGCCCAGGCGGGTCTCGAACCCGGGGGCTCAGGCAATCCACTCACCTCAGCCTCCCAAGGCGCGGGATTACAGGCTGAGCCACTGAGCCCAGTTTACAGGTGTTTTTTATCTTCACTGCCTAGAGCACACCCCTCATATGTACTAAGGCCACTCACAATAGCCTGTTTACTTGACATCTCCATCAAGACTGTGAGCTCCTTGAGGGCTTGGGACGGGGCTCTTTCATCTTTGTGTCCTCACTGCCTGGCACGCAGTAAGTGCTCAATAAATACTGGCTGAATGAATGTGTAACATCTCTCTGAAACCTTCCTAATTACTTCCGAGTAACCCTAGTACATTTATGCTACCTGCTGTATATTATCCCTCACCACACTCCTTTGTAACCTAATGGTTAATCCTAGGACCTCAGATAAATCTGGATTCAAATCCCGGCTGCACCATTTGAGGATGTTCTGAGGTCCCTTTCAGCCTCGATTTCTTTTT
>NW_007100128.1:0-343 GCF_000164805.1 Carlito syrichta | reverse complement strand
GTGTGTGTGTGTGTGTCTCGAAGAGGTGGTCCAGGGGAGGCTGAGGTGGGAATGGTATTCACCTCCAGCTGGTGCATAGAAGCCCGGAGATAGCAGAGCAGGGAGGACTTTTCAAGCCCAGCCCCATCAGACTGGAAGAGAAACTGAGGCCCCAGAAGGGGAGGGGACTTCCCCAAAGGCAGGCCCCTGGTAGATATCAGATTGGAGTTGCCAGGCCAGGGAAGGTGGGGAGTGGGGAGGAGGCCTCTAGAAAGCCCACAGCACCAGCCCCACACTCATCGTTCTCCAGCCTCAAGACCCCTTGCCGGACCCACTCTGCCCTTGGACAGAGCCCTGGTCTCAG
>NW_007100127.1:0-345 GCF_000164805.1 Carlito syrichta | reverse complement strand
TCCCCCAAGCTGGAGTGTAGTGGCACACTTGCAGCCACTGCAGCCTTGACCTACTGGGTTCAGGCGATTCTTCCACCTCAGCTGCCAAGTAACTGGAACTACTGGCATGTACCACCACACTTGTCTCATTTTTCTTGATTTATTGTAGACATGAGGTCTCACCAGATTGTTCAGGCTGGTCTTGAACCCATGGACTCAGGTAATCCTCTCGCCTCAGCCTCCCCAATTGCTCGGATGACAGGCATACCATTGGAATTCAATGAAATAGAAAATAAAAACAATAGACCGTGCTCGGTGGCTCAACCTGTAATCCCACGCTTTGGGAGGCCGAGGTGAGTGAATTGC
>NW_007100126.1:0-385 GCF_000164805.1 Carlito syrichta | reverse complement strand
TGATGAAGCTGAGCTTGGCTGGATAGGAAATTCTTGGTTGAAATTGTTTATCTTTGAGTATTTTGAACTAGGTCTGCAGTTCTTTCTTGTTTGTAGTGCTTCTACCAATAGGTCTGCTGCTATTCTGATTGATTTTTCCTAGTAGGTAGTCTGACTTTTCTCTCTTGCTGCCTTTAAGATTTTTTCTTTTGTGCCTACTTTGGGTAGGCAAATTACTATGTGTCTAGGGTTTGGTATTTTCATTTGATGTCTTGTGAGGGTTCTCTGTATTGCTTGTGCTTGGCTGGTCACATCTCTGGTGGGATGGGGAAAGTTTTCTTGGATTACCTCCTGGAATACTTGCTCCAAGTTGTTTTCCATTTCCCTTTCTTCTTCTGTGATACCA
>NW_007100125.1:0-382 GCF_000164805.1 Carlito syrichta | reverse complement strand
CAAGGGTTTTTATCAAGAAGGGGTGCTGGATTTTATCAAAAGCTTTTTCTGCATCTAATAGTATAATAATGTGGTTTTTGTTTTGATATCTGTTGATGAATTTAATTACATTTATGGTTTTATGGATGCTGAACCAGTCTTGCATTCCAGGAATGAAGCCTACTTGATCATGTTGGATGATTTTTGAGAGTATTGCTGAATCCGGTTTGCTAGGATTTTGTTGAGAATTTTAGCACCTATGTTCATCAAAGGTATTGGCCTGTAGTACTCTTTCTTTTTTGGATCTTTACCAGGCTTGGGTATCAATGTGATGTTGGCTTCATAAAATGATTTGGGGAGAGTTCCATCTTTTTCAATCACCTGTAATACCTTCAGTAGGATT
>NW_007100124.1:0-343 GCF_000164805.1 Carlito syrichta | reverse complement strand
GCAGCCTCAACCTTCTGGGCTCAGGTGATCCTTCCACCTCAGCCTTCCAAGTAGCTGGAATTAAGGCACGTGCCACCATGCCTAGCTAATTTTTTGATTTATTGTAGAGATAACGTCTCACCAAGTTGCCAGGGCAGGTCTTGAACTCCTTAGCTCAGGCAATTCTCTCATCTCGACCTCCCAAAATGCTGGGATTATAGGAGTGAGCCATTGCACCTGGCAATTGTCATTTTCAAGAGTATAGGAATGAGAAAAACTTCAGAGCATACCTTATCCACTAATGCATTCATTCATTCATTCACCTAACCATTCATTCTGTTCCTAAATACTTGTCAACTACCTG
>NW_007100123.1:0-367 GCF_000164805.1 Carlito syrichta | reverse complement strand
GGGGGGGACCTGGGGGACGGGGAGCCTGGATTGCGGTGGCAGGTGGGATTCGCAGGCCTGGGGGTGTGGACAAGAGGGCTGGGCCGGCTGAGTCTCTGAGCAGCCCGAAGCCAGGCGGCCTCCCCTGAGAGAGAAGCTGAGGTGGCGGGGTGGCCTCCCCTGAGGTGGAGAAGCTGGCGTTGGAGGGTAGCCTCCCCTGAGGGGAGACAGGTGGGGTCTGGCTTTGAGCCGCTGGCACAGAAGTGTGTGTGGAGCGCCCAGAGGAGGGGCTGGCGAGGTGGGGGATGGGAATCTCCCGGCCGCCCCCTCCAGGCAGCCCCTTGGCTGCGTTCCCTCCCAACCGCTGCCCTGCCTCATGGCACCCACC
>NW_007100122.1:0-6548 GCF_000164805.1 Carlito syrichta | reverse complement strand
CACCGCAGCTTGACCTTCTGGGCTCAGGCAATCTCCCGCCTCACCCATCCAAGTAGCGGGACTACAGGTGTGCGCCACCACACCTGGTTAATTAAAAAAAAATCTTTTGTAAAGACGAGGTCTGGTTCTGTTGCCAAGGCTGATCTCGAACTCTTGAGCTCAAGCAATTCTGCCTCAGCCTCCCAAAGTGCTGGGGTTATAGACATGAGTCACTGCACCCGGCGGCGACTCTCACCATATTATTTGGAGAAAAGAAGGACGCAGGCCTGAGTTGTTTTCAGAAATGCAGTTGGGGCCAGGACAGGGGCTCAGCCACAGGAAGAGTGTGTGTGGGTCACCGACGGAAAACACTGGATTAGAAAGGGGCTAAACCTGCCTGTTCCCCCACCCTCCCCTGCTGCCTGCCCCCTTCCTCTCCACCCCAGACCGAATGAGAGGAGCCCTCTGATCCCTTGAAGTTCAAATGCATGACAAATCCCCTCCGGCCTCTTCCTGAGGGTCTTTTACGAGGAGTTGGCGCCGCCCACCTCTCCCATTGTCTTCCCTCCCAGCATTTCTGAGTCTGGTTTCCCCGCAAGCTTGGGATCCGCCCGATGAAAGCATTTTTGAGCGATGGGCTGAGGTGGCACCGACGCCATCAGCCTGCCTGGAGCTGGGATTCACGGGACATTCCAGCTCTCCATTCCCAGGAGCCTCCCCCAGCAGCTGCGAGAGAACGACGTCATTAAAAAGGCTTTCGTTTACCGGCAGTATGGACTCTGGGTTAAATATTTTCATAGGGCTTCCCAGCTACATGTTTACTTCTTTTTGCATATATATAATTTAGCAGACTGAGAACAACAACAGAGTGGCTGGGAAGCAGAGAGAAGGGAATGTGTGGCACCAACACCCCCCCCCACGTCTCCATTACTGTGAATTTAAATGTCGTCTCTGATGCTCTCAGAAGGCTGTTCCGAGTTTGATCCTGGCCCTGAAGCTTTTTAAGTGGCATGGGAGATGGTTCTGCCCTGGAGAGACGGCCCTCCCCCGGGACCCCCGTTCCTCACCCCGCCGCCCCCCTGGAAGATGGAAGCAAGACTTTCTGAGCAGGGCAGTCTGGGTCCACCGAGTTGCGGGCGCCGGGTGGCCCCTTCTGCTAGGAAATGTGAGCGGCCTTCTGTCTCCGCAGAAAGGCTTGCTTTTGTCACCCGTCCTGCCAGACAGCCAAGTATCGGTGAGCTCGGCTCATCTGCTCAATCAAGAACGGGGTTGGCCACAGCCAGCCGCGCGCCGCCCTGCCCTGCCTGGCGGGGCAGCCCGCGCCGAGAGCGGCCGAAATGGAGTCCTCCGCGTCGAGTATTCCACCTGGGCCTTTGTGAAGCACTCGCGGGCCCTGCTGACGAGCGGCCGGGTGCGTGTGTGCGGCTGTCAGCTCCACTGGCGTCCGCGGGCTCCATTTAACAGCCTCATAGAAGTGACACGGGGCAGGCCATCTGGCGAGGCTGTCTCGGGGCCGACATCGCCAAGAGAGCCTCGGGCAGCCTCCGCCCTGCTCACGATCTCGGCCGGAGAGGGCCGGGGAGGAGGCCTTGGTCCCTCGGGGTGGAGACGGCCTTGCCGCCTCCTGCCTTGTCCTCCCTGGGTGGCCGTGCGGCCGAGCGTCCAGCCGCCTCTAACGTCTTCCTCGTGGTGCAGGTGCGATTCCTGACGCCATTTCCCAGGCTAAGTGCCTGGGCCCCTCGGAACGAACGACTCCTTCTCGGAGCCCGCTGTTCGCTCGGTCCGTCCCTTCCCGGCGTGCCTGTGCCACGAGGTGAGCAGTCTGGCGGCGGGAAAGCAGAGATCTGCGTCCCTGCCCTCGGCCCAGGACTCAGCACTCAGGGGGCCCGACGCACTGGGATACGCCCGGGCCCTAAGGACCTTCCCAGGCCTCAGTTTCTCTGGAGAAGGATGCCCGGGGCGCCTGTGTGGGAATTGATCCCGGCTGGCCGCATGCTTGGGGCAGGGGCGTGGGCTTGGGGCGCCCTCTGCTGGAGAGCGCAGGCTCTCCCTTAACTCACCCCTTTGCTGTTGATTCTTCACCCCCTCCTCTGGACCTCGTTCCTCGGTCTAGACTCTTCCCAGAGAATGTTCCTCCCTTCCCCTTTGGCGCTGGGAAGGGGGTGGGGAGTGGGCGCTACACTGAGGGACAGGGCTTGTGTTGTCCAGGGTTGGCTAATGGCTGCAACAAACAACCCCCAGACTTCAATGCTTACCACCATAAAGATGTCATTTCCTGACTGTGTTGCTGGGAGTGTGGCCGTGGGGAGGGGCGGGCTCTGCTCCACACAGTCATTCAAGGACTTAAGGGTCTTCCCTTTAGCGGGTCTTTCATCCCACAGCCTTTCTCCACTGGGGTTCCAGGGTGGGAGTAAGTCCTGAGCCCCTAAGGCATCATGATATGCCGTGAATGTCTTTCCTTCCGTGCGCCTGGAATGACACTAGTTATGTAGCATCCCGAGGAGCATGGAGGAAATAGGTGCACAGGTTCAGCTGGTGAAGCCTGGTTGGGAAGCCTACATGGTCTGTGGCCTCTGGGCCTGCTGAGTCTTCCCCTGAGTACTCTGCATTTAGCCGGCCAGCAGGGAAGGGCGAGTGGAGCAAGGGTTGCCAGGCCAAAGTGGTGGGCATCACTCCGCCCATATGCCATTGGTCAGAGCATATGACGCCCCTGACTGCAAGAGAGGCTGGGAAATGTAGTTCAGCTGTGAACCCAGGAGGAAAAGGCAGCAGGGTATAGAAGCCCAGGATCTTGCCGCAGGCTCTATTTCTTGCACTTATACCTCCCATGTCCCCTGAGGCTGTGGGGAATTCCGATCCCTGGGCCTTCTGGAATTCTGGGGGCCCAGTTGGCCTGCTTCTCCCTCCTGGCCCCCCTCTGCTTGGCTGTTTGCTATCTCCCTGCCCACTACCTGCTGGAGTGTGCTGGGGCTCGGGGTCATAGACCTCACAGATGTGGTCAAGGTCATAGGCAAAGTCATAGGCACAGCCTTTGTTTTCTGTTTCTTGTTCTCTTTGTTGGGGGTAAGGCTTGTTTTCGAAGGAAAGGGGCAAAAACATTCTGCCAACTTGGATCCCAGCATTCTTCTCCACACTCTTCTGTTGTGCTGATGCTGTGAGACCTAGGGCCTTGGAATAAGACTCCGTCTCCAAGCACAAACACATTCTGAGGGACCTGGGGCTCATAGACATTTAGGGGTGGGGAGGACACAGTTCAGCCCGCAATAGTGGCTGTCCTGTTCTGCTCACAGCTGGTCCTCTCTGGTCACGTGCTACGTGGAACATTCGCCCTTGGCAGCATAGATGTCACAGGTGCAGGTGTGCACAGTCTGCGGAGTGCCCGCGTGAGTCTCAGGGCTCGAGAGCACTGCAGAGGGAAAGCCCCGTGGGTCGGCTGCAGCCTTGTTCTGTAGACTCCGGGCTGAGTATTTGGCGGGCAAGGGGCTCTAGGCACAGGGCTGGGGGGTGGCTGACCCTGAGCAGAGCTGTGTGTCTCCCTGGGGTGTGTCAGTTTCCTCAGGCCCGGAGGAAGGACCACAACCTGGGTGGCTCAAAACAGAAATTTACTGAAGTTCTGAGAACAAGGAGTTGGTGGGGTTGGCACCTTCTGAGGGCTCGAGAGGGAATCCGTGTCGTGCCTCTCTCTAACTCTGGCAGCCTCGGCTGGTGTTTGGCTCGTAGATGCTTCTCTGTGTCTTCACATTGTCTCCCCTATATGTATTTGAGCCTGTGTCCCCATTTCCCCTTGTAATAAGGACAATCATACTGGATTAGGGTCCACCCTAATGAACTCCTCTTAACTTGATTATCTGCAAAGATTCTTTCCAAACAAGGTCATATTCACGGGTATTGGGAGTTAGGGCTTCATCACCTTTTGAGAGGGACATGAGTCAACCTGTCCTACTGGGCCTGAGGAGACGGAACTGTCCCAGCCAGGGAATCATACAGTCCTGAGGGACACAGCCCTGCCAGCCTGCAGAGGCGCTCTGGACATGGAGTTGTCTCGGTTCCTCTGAAGCAACACGGGAAGGACCCCAGAGCTCATCTGGGTAAGACCCAAACGCAATCACAGTTATAGCAGAAGGCCAGGCATGGTGGCATGTACCTGCAGTCCCAGGTTCTCTGGAGGCTGAAGTGAGAGGATCACTTCAGCCCAGGAGGCTGAGACTGTGGTAAGCTGTGTTTGTGCCACTGCACTCCAGTCTGGGCAACACAGTGAGGCCCTGACTCAAAACAAAACAAAAAAGCCAGTAATAGCAAAATTGAGAGGAACTCACATTTCCAAACCAGGTCCAGAGCTCTCCTAGTAAGAGAACAATCATAGCAGCATCTTGGTGGTTTTTCCTCCTCTGTCAAACATTTTGGTGGTAGTGAGACTTTGATTCTTACATCCCCCTTGTTTTTATGTAAAGATCTCTATGGCCTTTTCTCTTGTTAATTCACTCAGTTTCCACCGTGATTAGCTCCATGTTGAAGCTGGCACTTTGGGGCACTTGCACAGCATGCTGGCAGTTGTGTTCACCCAAAGCCCCAGGGTGGATCAGAGGGTTGGATGGTGGGGAGGTGGTGTCCGCTATCTGTACATCTGTCCTAGATCTAATGTGATCCCTCAACTCCTCCCTGGAATAGGGGTCACATTTATCCTCATTGTGGGGCAAGCTAACCACAGCTGTGGAGGTGGCCTTCCGTGGTTGCATGCTCAGAGCTGGGCTCGGTGGCCCGGGCGCTTCCCACAGTGCATGCCGTCCCTACCCCACAGAAGTTCCAGAGAGACTGGCTGTTTTCCACGTTTTAGGATCAACTTACAGGTAAAGCAGACATAGAGACTGTCAATCTTGACAGTGTAAAAAAGAAACTGGATGTGGAAGGAGGAGAGAGGCACCACAGCTTGGTCCTACAGGGAGAGGATCAGGGGGTTCTGTGTCCAGTGGGTGGGTCCAAAGTTGAAATTAGTGGGTGGAGTGGCTTGCACCTGTAGTCCCAGCTACTTGGGAGGCTGAGGTGGGAGAATCGCCTGAGGCCGGAGGCTGAGGCTGCAGTGAGCTGTGATCGTGCCACTGCTCTCCAGCTTTGGTGACAGAGTGAGACTCCAACTCAAAAAAAAAATGGGCCAGGCAAGGTGACTCATGCCTATAATACCAGAACTTTAGGAGGCCAAGGTGAGAGGATTGCATGAGCTCATGGGTTCGAGACCAGCCAGTGCAACTTGATGAGACCTCATTGCTACAATAAACCAAAAATTAGCCAGGTGCAGTGGCGTGTGCCTGTAGCTCCAGCTACTTGGAAGGCTGAGGTGGAAGGATTGCCAGAACCCAGCAGGTCCAGGCTGCAGTGGCCATCAGTGTGCCACTGCGCTCCAGCCTGGGTGACAGAGTAAGACTCCAACTCAAAAAAAAAAAATGAAGCCATGCTAATGTAACTGCTAATTTGTGTTAACTGCTAATGTAAAGAAATAAGACGAGGTGGTGAAGTGAACACTGTCTTCACATCTGGGGAATTGTACGGCAGGATCAGTCTACACACGCAGGCCCGTAGGGAGCTACCCGTAGGCGTGGCTCTGAGTCAGCCCTTTTTTTAAGAGATCTGACTCAGAGCTGCCCAAACAGAGGGTCTGGGATTGAACAGAAAAAGAAAGAAAGGAAGGAAGGAAGGAAGGAAGGAAGGAAGGAAGGAAGGAAGGAAGGAAGAAAGAAAGGAAGAAAGAAAAGGACAAAAGGTCTGGGACATAGCTGATGTGGCCACTTTGCCCTGAGCTGATGAGGGTGATAACACTTGGGGTTTATTTTAATCCTCAACTCTTGTACAGCCCCCAGTGGGCACTCGATAGTGCCTCATTCCATTAATTTCAAGTTACTTTTTTTCCTCCAAATTTCCACATTCTCAAAGTCAGAATATGCCTCGAAATGTGAGGGTAGGCTGTCCCTTAGTTCATGGAAGTATCTCGGCTTTCTTACTGGTGGCTCACACTTATAATCCCAGCACTTTGAGACATCAAGGCAGGAGGATCGCTTGAGTCCAGGAGTTCGAGAGCAGCCTGGGCAACATAGTGAGACCTCATCTCTTAAAAAAAAAAAAATCAGTCCGGGCACAGTGGCTCATGCCTATAATCCCAGCACTTTGGGAGGCTGAGGTGAGAGGATTGCCTGGGCAGCATAGGGAGACCTCATCTCCTAAAAAAAAAAAAATAGCTGGGCATGGTGGCATGCATCTGTAGTTCCAGCTACTTAGAAGGCTGAGGCAGAGGGGTCACCCAAGCCCAGCAGGTCTAGGCTGCGGTGGCCACGAGCATGCCACTGCACTCCAACCTGGATGACAAGAGTGAGACTCCAACTCAAAAAAAAAAAAAGAAAAAAAATCAGGCTGGCCACGGTGGCTCAACCTGTAAGCCCAGCGCTTCGGGAGGCCGGGAAGGGAGGATTGCCGGCGTCCAGGGGCTCGAGACCTCCCCTGGCACCTTGGCGAGACCTGGTTTCTGCAAACACGGTGCCTGGCCCGCCGTGCGCTACTTTGGTCTCTCCCGCCCTCGGCGC
>NW_007100121.1:0-408 GCF_000164805.1 Carlito syrichta | reverse complement strand
TCCTTCCGCCTCAGCCTTCCAAGTAGCCGGAATTACAGGCATGCACTACCACGTCCAGCTAATTTTTTTTGATTTACTGTAGAGATGAGGTCTTGCTGCCCAGGCGGGTCTCGAACCTGCGGGCCCAGGCCATCCACTCACCTCAGCCTCCCAAAGGTGTGAATTACAGGCTGAGCCACCTAGCCCAGCACCCTTGGCCTTTTCTTCCCCATTCACACGGCTGGAGTGCACCAGGGTTCAAATCCGACCCCACCGTCCCCCCCACCGCGCCCCAGAGAGGCAGAGACAGGGCGGCCCCATGGGCGCAGGACTCACAGCGCCGCCTCAGCCAGCTGCTGCTTGGTGAGGTTCAGCGGGTGGTTGAACGTGGTGATGCTGTAGGCGCTGCGGGCTGGGCCTGGCGGCAGG
>NW_007100120.1:0-376 GCF_000164805.1 Carlito syrichta | reverse complement strand
GCAATCCACTCACCTCAGCCTCCCAAAGGCGCAGGATTACAGGCTGAGCCACCAAGCCCCACTAATCAGTATTTTTTATTTTGATATTGTGGGGTACAGTTAAGGGTTAGGTACACAAATACGTTTCATTCAGGCACCCTTGTTGATAAGGGGTGTCTCCCTATCCCCAGACAGATATTGACTACCGTTAATCCCACCTCTCTTCCCCCCCATAGTTTCCCACCATTGTCAGTCCTTTTCTTATAGTATTACATGAATGTTCAAGGTCTGCTATATGAGTGAACACATGAGATACTCAGATCTTTGTTTCTGTGAGAGGTCACTCAGTATTATTGACTCTAGTTCCATCCAGGTTGCTGTGAAGTTCATGATTTTG
>NW_007100119.1:0-357 GCF_000164805.1 Carlito syrichta | reverse complement strand
CGAACCCCTGGACTCAGGAAATCCTCTTGCCTCTGCCTCCCAAAATGCTAGTATTACGGGCATGAGCTACCACGCCCGGCTACTTTGTGGAGTTTTTAAACTAAAGGAGAGGCCGGGCACCGATGGCTCACGCTTGTAATCCTAGCACTTCGGGAGGCAGAAGTAAGAGGATTGCCTGAGCCCAGGAGTACGAGACCAGCCTGAACAACTTGGTGAGACCTCTTCTCTATAATAAATCAAAAAATTAGCCAGGAGTGGTAGCGCCCGCCTGTAGTTCCGGCTACTCGGAAGGTGGAGGCGGAAGGCTCGCCGGAGCCCAGCGGGTCGAGGCTGCGGGGGCCGGGAGCGGCCGCTGGA
>NW_007100118.1:0-491 GCF_000164805.1 Carlito syrichta | reverse complement strand
TCGACCCCCTTGCCCACACCCCTGCGCCGCCTGCACCCAATGCCCTCGGCCCGTGCCTCGGCCCCTCCTCGCCCTACGCCTGCCCTCCTACTCAGCACCCCAGGGCTCTGCCGTAGGGAACACGGGGCCCCCAGAAGCGGCGCCACCCCCAGCACGCGCCCCTCGTCCGTGGGGGCAGCCCTTCTCTTCACCGCTTTGGTCTCCTCAAGCCCAGCGGCAAGAGCCGGGTCAGCCGGGGGCACTGCCCCCCGAGGCCTCTGCAGGCCCTGCCCACCCCAGTCCCCGCTCTCCAACCTGGGGCACACCATGGCGCTGGGCTGAGGACGGCGGGCCCGGCACCGCTGGCCACGCGGGGCCTGGAGCTGC
This sequence comes from Carlito syrichta, assembly GCF_000164805.1. Classification (NCBI taxonomy): domain Eukaryota; kingdom Metazoa; phylum Chordata; class Mammalia; order Primates; family Tarsiidae; genus Carlito; species Carlito syrichta. Next base: position 125 of record NW_007100118.1, on the reverse strand, counting down.
TCTGAGTGGCTCCTGCCTCGGCCCGGCCTCTGGACTCGCGCTTGAACTCCAGACCGGCCCAGGACCCCGTTGCCCACAGGGAGGGAGCGGCTGGGGGCATGCGGGGCTCCTGGGCGCCCGGGGGT
>NW_007100117.1:0-596 GCF_000164805.1 Carlito syrichta | reverse complement strand
GGCGGCCGCTCGTCGCCAGCCGCCTGCTCTGGCGGTCCGCACATCCTGGTGTCCCCCACTGACGGAGATGACTCAGGGTCCCGGACCTCGTCGTGCGTGGGGCCCGACACGGGGGCCTTCCACCCGGCCCAGTTTTTCCGAGTTCGGCCTGGGGAGGGGGGCAGCCGGCCCTACTCGGAAGACCTCCCGGAGAGCGTCCCCAGCCTGGAGGAGGCCTTTCTCTGGAGGTGGGAGCTGGCTGGTGGCCCCGCCGGAAGCCCCGGGGAGGGAGGCCCCGCCGGAAGCCCCGGGGAGGGACCTGCCCACCCTTCTCAGTTCCTGTTTCCTGTTCTGACCATCCTAATCCACAAGGAGGCCCGTGGGGGGCGCTATACCCGTCTGCGGCCCTGCCTGAGGCCCTTGAGTCTGGACTTCTCTCCTGCCCTCCCGTTTCTTCCAACCACGACTTCAGGAGCTGGGGACACAGCAGGCAGCCTAGAGAAGGCGTTCCGTGAGGACATGCCTGGCCCCACGTGTCCCAAGGAGGGCCGTGAGGAGCCCGGGTCCGGCGCCCGCATGCGTACTCGCCACCAGCGGCGCTCAGGGCCAGCCATGGG
>NW_007100116.1:222071-229603 GCF_000164805.1 Carlito syrichta | reverse complement strand
CCCCGGCGTGAGGGGCTGACTTGGAGTCCAATGCGCCTCGGAAAACTCCACAAACTATCCCGTCTTATTTGGCAAAAGCTCATTTTTTTAAAGTTCGAAGACTTGATCAACAAAAGGGAGGAAGAGGATCCTATGGGAGGAGGCCGAGCCCCAGGGCTGCTGCAGAGTCTGTCCCTGGAGACGGTGTAGTCCAAGTAGACCCCGAGGGCAGAGCAGGGCGGCTTCCTGGTGCCCTGAGGACTAGCGACCATCGTAGTGTTGGCCGGGAGCCCGGAAGGGGGCAGCGGCGTCCTTGGACCCGCACCGGGAGGATTCCTCCACGCGAGGGGAGGGCCGGCTGCCACGCCTGGCTCGGCCTCCAGCCCACACAAGACCACGGAGACATCTTAACCTACAAGCCCCACCTCACGCCCCCCACCCCCACGTGCACTGCTGCCACAGAAACGCACACCAGAAACCGCTCTCGAACAGACAGTGCACACACATATATAATATAGAGAGAACTATACAGCACGTGGCCAGACAGCCCACGGGGGGCCTGCACTGGGGCCACACGGGACGACGCAGACACACAGGCGGGGCCTTCCCGGGCTGGGCGGGCAGAGGATGTGTTCTGAACCGTTCAGGGCGGCTGGAGACGGCCCCCAGCAGTCCGCCCAGCTGCTTAGAGATGCCTGGGCAGTGACGTGGTGCCACACAGTCACAGGCCGGGAAAAGGGCCCCAGCCATGCCCACTGCCTCCCCTCTCGGGAGTGAGGCCTGGAGCTGCCTTCGACACAAGCTGCTCTCCAAGGGGAGCCCAGGGGGCAGCTGGCGTGTGGCTGGGAGCAGCAGTGCCAGCCTGGCCCCCTTGGCCCCAGGGCTCCCGGCAAGGGGGTAGGGAGGCAGGTGGGGAGCCACTGAGGAAAGTGCAGCTGGCTGTGAGGGCCGAGGACAGGGCGGTCACTAAGGCAGTGCTGCGGGCAGGCGCGTCCAGAGAGAGGAGGGCAGGCGGGGCCTGGCCGCGGCCCCCCAGGACCCCGGTACCGGGGCCCTGGCACCCGGCCCGGGGTCATGTGGCCACGGCCTCCAGGTAGCTCTGCAGCTTGCGCACGGTGGTTTCGTCCAGGGAGAAGAGGTCGAAGTCAAAGGTGGTGTTGGTGACATTGAAGTGGCCGGTCTCCTCGATCAGGTTCACGATCTGCAAGGCGGGGGCAGGGGGCCTCAGGGACGGGAGGCGAGGGCGGGGCGGCCCTGTCCTCCACCACGTCCCCAAGAGAGGAGCTCCTCAGGCTGCAGGCAGCCAAGGGCTCCGGCAGCCCACCCTCCTCGAGCACCCGCCTGGGGCCGATACCTGCTGCAGCACGTTGCGCTCCCGCAGGGCCATCAGCCTCCGGTGCAGCTCCACCAGCTCATCTGTGTAGGCCTGGGGGGTGTGGCGCCAGGAGGTGGCCTCAGCAGGTGGGAGGGCGGGCCTCTCCCCGTCCCAGGCCAGCTCCCCGCAGGCCGCGCACCCCAACACAGGTGCCCGGTCCCACCCCAAGGAGGGGCTGATGCTGCAACGGGGGCGGGCTCCCTGCCCAGGGACAGTCTGGCTCTCGGGGCTCCCTCAGCCCTCCCGCCCCCGTGCCGGCCCCACACGTCCGCCACCTTGTCGTAGGTGCCCTTCTTGAGGATCTTCTCAGGCTTGCTGCAGGACTCCGGGCTCCTCCGGCCTGACGCCTGCAGGGGAACCCAGGCCTCTGCTGAGCTCTGGCCTATGCTCCCCCTCCGGGAGTCCCCAGCCCTTCCCAGGACAGCCACTGAGGCCGTTCAAACCCTGCCCTGGGACGCCTTGGTCCCCCTGTGGTCTGAGGGTGAACCATGCCTCACTCTGTGCCCACTGCCCGCGGCCTCCAAGACAGGGACATGGTCACCCACTGGGCCCCAGACTTACCTTGCTGTTGGGTGGGGGTGGCTTCTGGGGGGGTGGAGGCTCACGGCCGGGCAGACAGGAATCGGCACTGTTGTCACTCTCGCTGTCACTGAAACTCAGCCTGCAGGACACAACGCTGGTCAGGCCCCACCCCACCGCCTCCTGGCTGGACCTCCCCACCCACGCTCTGACTGTGGCCAGGGACGCCCAGGTCGTCACACCCTCCACAACTCCACTTGGCTCTGGGAAGCTACTGCTGGCTTAAAAGGCAAGAGAATGTGTTTGAGCAACTGGCCAATGGGAAAAGCCCAGGAACATAGGCCACTCAGAGGCCCGGGACACCCAGGGTGCGAAGGCCCCCAACACTCAGTCAGCCAGCTGTCCCGGGATGGCTGGGCTGTCGGCTCTAACAGCGCAGAGGAGCTGCTGCCCGTGGAGGCAGCCGCTGCCCTACTCCCAGCACTGCTCTGACCGTCCTGCAGCCACTGGAACCTCCAGCCTTCCCATGGCCACCTGACCACTGACCCTCCTGCAGCCACCTGACCCTCTCTGATCCTTCACAGACACCGACCCCATGAGCCTCCCGCAGCCACATGACCACTGATCCTCCAGTGGCCACCTGACCACCTGACCCTCCCACGGCCACGCGACCCTCTGACCCTCCCAAAGCCACCTGACCCGGGCATGCTCTGGACCACAGGCCTTCATCAGCTACACTGGCCCCAGATCCCAGAGGGAAGCGGTGTGAACAAGGGGTGTCTGGTGGTGATGAGGGCCCAGGGGCCTCCTGCCCCCTGGCTGGGAAGGGCCTTGATTTCTGCCCCCATTTCCGGTGTGGGACAATGGAGCTTGGGCTCACAGTGACAAGTGTTCCCTACGCCAAGCCCACCCACCTTGAGTCTGACCACCTCTCCCTAGAAGCCCCATTTCTCTGTCAGGGACGTTCTGGGCTGGGTCCAGTGAGAGGGAGCCCTGACAACCGGCACTTTCCCACATATCTAAAGCACAATAGACCCCAGGCCTCCTCCTGAGCAAAATGCAGAAAGCCCCCCGGGAGCCAGTACCCCGTGCTCAGTCTTGCTCCCCCAGGGTCCTGGCCTTGTCTGTTTCCCGCTTCCATAACAGGCCTCAGGCTGGGCCCTGCCCTTTCCAAGGCCTGGAACTCGGTGGCCTCCTGACTCCGGCCCAGGAGACACCTCTGCTCACTCTCATGCTTGCCTCTCCCTGTGTCCGACAGGTGGCAGCTGGGTGCCACTGCAGGCTCTGGATCTCCCAGGCAGCAGCCCAAGTGGACCCTTCCCTGACAATGCAGGGACAAGGCTGCAGGCCTTCACCAGGGCCTCCACAAGTGCTACAGTGGGCACTGAAAGGTGCCTCGGCGGCCAGGCTCAGTGGCTTAGCCTGGAATCCCAGCACTTCGGGAGGCCAAGGCGAGTGGATTGCCTGAACCCTGGGGTTCGAGACCAGCCCAGGCAACTTGGCGAGACCTCATCTCTACAATAAATCAAAAATTAGCTGGGTGTGGTGGCCTATAGTTGTGGCTACTTGGAAGGCTGAGGCTGAAGTATCGCCAGAGCCTAGCAGGTCGATGCTGGGGTGGCCATGAGTGTGCCACTACACTTCAGCCTGGGCGACAGACTCCAACTTAAAATAACAATGATAATTTTTTTAGAGACAGGGTCTCGTTTTGTGAGACTCGAACTCAAAAAAAAAAAAAAAATAAGGAAAGAAAGCTGCTTCAGGGTCAGGTCCCTGGGCTATGCTGCCAGCCACTCCATAACGGGACCCTGTCAGCTTTCTCTGCTCATGGCTCTTGGCATCATCTGAAGTCACACTGTCACCAAACAAGGCAGGAGTCTGATGCCACCCTCCTGTCCCAGGGAAGTAATGGTCTCTCTTGCGTCAAGGGACAAATCCCTGCTGAGTCAAAGTCCTAGACCTCCCAAAGGTTGGTTTTCCCCAAATCCTCAGCAAGCTGCTGTTCCCACTCTGCCCCTCATGGCCACAAGCACACGCCACGGCCACAAGCACAAGTGCGCGTGTGTGCATGTGAAAGAGAGAGCGCGCGCGTGCGCATGCATGCTGGTGTGGGGAAAGTGGCTTCAATCAACAACAGGGACACCCGCAGGCAGCTGTTAGGCCCCGTGCTCCTGGCTCAGAGGAGTCATTGAGGCCTGGGGGGCCCAGGCTCATGGGGAGGAGGTGCTGACCACCGTCCCTGCCATCTTTCTCACCACTGCCTGAAAGAGCCCAGGCCCTCCCCCCATGCCTGCCTGCTCTGGGCTAGAGGCTGAGCCTGAGGGAGCCTCCTGAGGTGGTCACGCCAAGGCTCTGGGGTATTCCAAGGATGTGAGTTGGCCCACCTGTGCCTTTCAGGAAAAGAGCTGCAGGCAGCCAAGGCCGCTCCCACCCCAGGTGTCTGCAGTCCCAGGATGGGATCCCCTCGGAACACTCATCTCCTGGCCCAAGAACTGAACCTGCTGACCACTCTCCACTCGCATGTGACCACCCCCCCACCCCCCCACCCCCACCCCCGGCTGTAGGGCGCGGACTCACTCTGCCCCACACCTCCTCCTGGGATGGCAACTGTTCTTCTCTGGCAACGGCCCCAGCCCCCGCCAGGCAGCCTACGCCTTCTAGTGGCCACGCGGAGGATGCCACCGAAGGCCACAGATGAGGGAAGGCCCTCGAGGCTCTCAGCTCCAGAGGACATGTGGCCCCAAAGCCCGTCCCGGTGCCCAGGCCGGCTGAGCCGCCCAGGGACCGATCACCACTCGGTCCTCCCAAGGGACCTTCCAGTCCCAGCCCTGCCTGCAGCCCCACCCTGGACTGCCCACGCGGCCTGGGCCCCGTCACCTGGAGTCCCTTCCTGGGTTTGTCTTGACAGCAGCTTCCTCGCCAGACGAAGAGTCATCCTCGTCAGACTCCTCGGACTGCAGGTCCTCCACCATGGAGCGCAGGGGTCCTGGGAGAGGGGCCGGGAAGGGGGAAGAAGGGCAGGGCTCCAGCTGAGCCTACAGGGCCCCTTCCCCCACGAGGCCACACGGAGCTGCTCGACACTGGTGACCCTGGTACACAGCCTGCTGGGGAGGCCCCTCCACCAGGCGGCCTGCGCCTGCTCCCACACCCCAAGGCCGCCCCTCCAGAGCGCCCCGGCTCCACCACCTCTCCTACCTTCCTGGTCCCGCTCACAGGCCTCGGGCCCCTGGTCTGGGGGGGGAGCCTGGGACCCCTCCATTGCCAGAGTCGAAGGAGAAGCCCTCCTCTGCTCCCAGGCGCAGAGATCAGAGGCGCTGCTGAGCCCAGGATGAGCCAGCCCTCGCCGGGGAGGGTGAGGGAGCCGGAGCCAGGGGCTCGGACACGCTGCCCAGAGCCAGAGTCCCCTGCCCCACTGCGCCCTGCACAGGCCTGCCTGTCCCCTCAGCAATCCCCGTGCTGCTCCCAGCCCACCGTCCTCCCCTTTCTCCAGAGGCACACGGTTCTAGTCCCCTACAGACGGCATCTTGGTTTATATTCCTGTTACCAAGGCAACAGAGGGACACAAAGCCCTCAATTACCTTGGTCACATGATCCCGCTCCAGCAGGTTCCCCCTCCCTTCCCGGCAGATAAGAACACTTGGAGAGAATGTGGGCTTCAAGTACCCCATCCCCCAGGCCCCCTCAGCGACTGCAGGGCTGAATTCCAGACCAGACTCCCCTCCCCATCCATTCTCCTCCAGCCCCCCCCATAAAGGAGTCGAGGGCATGGGGGGAGGAGACACTCATTCCAATCCCCTAATAGTAATGCTCCCGGCCTGCGGTGGGTGTTGAGGCCTGGGCCAGTGCTGGGAGGCTCAGGACTAGGGCACACTGCTGGGATCCTGAGGCCCTCCCTGCTCCAGAGCAGGCTGGGACAGCCCAGCAGCCTACGACCCCTCCCCAGAAAGCTGCTCCTCCCGCCCCCAGGAGGCTGGAGTGATACAGCAGGGATGCAGGGGACTGACTGCCCACCACACACTCAGATGGCAAAAGAGCATCCCAGCCTGGCCCATGGGCAGTCGGCGCCCAGGGGTCCTCACCAGGGGCAGGATGGGCAGAGGAGGAGACGCTGCCCACAGTGCCTGCAGCACTGGGAGGGGCTGCAGCAGAGGGTTTCTGGCCACTGGTAGGCCCATCGGAAGGACCAGTCCTCACCAGCACAGATCCAGGTGCAAGGGCGTGCCCTGGGCCACAGGACAGCCACCAACAGCCCCCAGTAGGAGCAGAGCAGCGACCCTCAAGTCTGGCTGAAGGTCAGGGGGACCCATTTCTGTTTCACCTCTAAACACAGCCGCCCCTGAGTCTTACAGGTACAGATCTGTGGGGCCCAGCCCACACAAGCGTCAGACGCCCGGGACCACACACGGCCCGTGAGCTTAGCCGGCTGTGGCCAGAGCTCCCACCCTCAGCACGTTGCCAAGGAGCCTTCCTGGTGGTGGTGGCAGCTTCCAGACCCAGGCGATAAATGAGTCCCGAGTCAGTCAACCTCGTGGGAAGGGAGTGGGGAGCCCTGACTTCCAACAGACTCAACGCCTGCAGGCTCCAGGGTCCAGGGGCTGCCCTCGTTACACACCTTGACTGTGGTTCTGAGATGGCTCGAAGTCCGAGTCGGAGCTGGAGTCGGAGCTGGAGCTGGAGTTGGATGGGCTCGACTGGGCGGACTTCACCCCACGGGATGGGCAGGGGAGAGACGGGAGAGCCATCACCTTTCGGCCGAGGAGAGAGGCACCCTCTGGCAGCGCCTAGGCCCAGCAGGTCTCCCCCAGACAGCCTCAGGGTCCCAAAGGCACCCATGCATGCCACTGCTGGGAACCTGCAGGAAGTCGGTGCCCTCCTCCAGGCTGACACCACCAGGCCTTCCCACTGAGAGGCTGCTCTAAGCTTTTACTCAGGGCTCATGTCTGGGCTTTCCTGTCTGCCTAGGCAAGAGTGCAAGGGACCATGCAGCTCTGAGCAGGGAGGAAGCTAGGGTGGGGTCTGAGGTCTGTGGGTGTGTGGCCCTCTCCTCACTGGAGGTGTTTCAGAGAGGCCTGAACAGGAGAGCTGGGTGTGGAGGCTTCTGACTCCAACCTAGATGCCGTCCTGGGGCTCAGGGTTGACAGAGAGCTCTGTCTCCCCACCCAGGGGCTGCCATCCCTCCTCTGCCCGGGTGCTGACAAGGTGTGCACACCTGGGACAATCGTAGTGGACTAGCCTAGCCTAGCCTGTGCTTCTGGTACCCACCACAAGGGGGCAGTAAAAGCCCACACAATCATGACAAAGGATTCAAGGGGGTAAGATGCCAGGTGAGAGGCTGCCTGTGAGTGCAGGGGGTTCAGACCGATCTCCCAGGTGGCCAGGAACCAGGCCCTGTACACACCTGCATGGGGAAGGGGCCCACCTTGGCCTCGCCCCACAGGGTGCTGAGGCTGGGCCAGAACCGGGGCAGCAGGCCAGGGATGGCACAGGCTCTGCAGGGCAGACATCAGCCTACAGCTCGGAAGACCTGCCCCAGCCCAGGCATACCCGATCCCAGGAAGGCCACCTCATGGCTAGCAAGGGCCCCACCTGGTGGACTAAGTGGCTTGAGCACCTCGGCGCTCCCCTCCACCACCTCCTTGTCAAGGGCGGGGGGGGGGGG
>NW_007100116.1:215618-222051 GCF_000164805.1 Carlito syrichta | reverse complement strand
CCGACTCGGACGAGGCCCTCGAGTGCCTGGGAGCCGGCCCTGCCCAGCCAGCAGCCCCAGACCCCTCCGAGCCTGAAGAGTGAAGGGAGTCTCTCCTCCAGGGTCTGCTGCAGCCTGGACCCTGATGCCTGCCCTTCTCAGCGGCACCCCGTGCTCCCTGGGGAGCCCTCCCCGAGGAATCCTGCGAGGTTCCCATTCCTCGCGGCCCACTGTGGGGGCCACTCGGGGAGGAGGTTCACAGACCAGCTGATCCCCAACACATGCCCAGGTGGTGGTCCACACCGACAAGTTCTTAGCCTTGGCAGGGGGTGAATAAGACACATCTAAGAGACGAAGCTGCCTCCTGGGTCCCGTTCTAACCACGGCCTTCTCACCAGCTGGCCTTGTTATTCTGGCCAGGGCTGCACCAGTGTTAAGCCTCTGTTTCTCCATCTGTAAAGGAGCTGCCAGCTGCCTGCACATGCGGTCAGGTCTAGTCCTCCCTCCAACCTCCGGATGGAATCACAGGGGTGCTGGGGGCATGGGTGGCAGGGCACCTCCTGGGAGAGGTGGGCTGGGGAAGGGCGGAGGCCCCCGCCCGCCTCCTGTATGTGCTCTCACTCCGGGGGGTAGGAGGGGGCAGTTCAGGAGACCAGTTAGCCACTCAGGCTCAGCAGGAGGACCCCAGAGACCCAAGGCATGCTCAGCCCTGCCTGGGCAGGGATTCCTAGTGCTGCGTTCCACAGAGGAAAACCAGGAGGGCTGCTCAGTTACCTGTGCTCCTCTTCCAGATCCAAAGGGACTGAGGCAAAAGGAGCCAAAATGGTCTCAGCCAGAGCCCACAGGTCAAAAGGGTCGCTGGAGCTTACCTGAATGCTCCGGTCACACGGAGTGTCCAGAGGGAGGGCGGAGCAGCCTGGGCCCGCAACTGCCCTGAGTGGATGGGATGGACTAGCTCCAGAACCCCAAGGGTGGAGGAGACCCCAAAGAAGCAGCTGGAGAAACTGGGGGCTGGGCCCAGGGACTCGGGCAGAAGCAGCCCGGCAGCCTCAGAGGACAGCATGTGCTGGGCACCCAGTGACTGTGACTCCGTGAGGGCCTGAGCTTTCTGGCAGGGCAACCACACACAGCCTCCGGAGGGGCGTGGCCCGAGGGGCTAAGAAGGCCCGGCAGCGCACACCTGGAAGGCCACTGTACCCCTCACCGAGAAGGCTGCACTTTGCGGGAGCCCTGGGGCTCTCCGGGTGAGCCGTTCGTTGGGAGTGGGGTCTCACACCGGAGGGACTTCAAGCCACGAAGGCATGTGGTTCAGAAGCCTCTCGGTGCGAGGGGGGCTCTTTCCCAGCCAGGAAGAGGTTCCCATGCCTCCTCGGGTGACTCCAACCCTGAGGCCACAGACACTGGACACTGGAGTGGCAGCGAGGTGGTGGGACGTTCCCTTCAGAAGCTGGGTGCCAGACACCACGGGGAGGCCAGGCCTGACGCACGGAGTAGGACAGAACAGAGCAAACAGGGCCCATGGAGCCCAGCAAGGCCTCAGCTGCCTCCCACTGTGCCGTGCACCCAGCCTCACCCTGAAACACCTGGTCACCAGCAGGTCTTTACCCTGGACCTATCCCCAGGGGTTTGGAGGTGAAGGGAAGGGACTAGCACCTGCCCAGAGCAGTGCCTGCCACACAGGCAGAGGACAACACACTGACAGAACCTCCTGTGGCCAGGGGGCTACTGACATGGTCCAGGCTTTCTGAGGTGGGACTGGGCCCTAGGCCTTGCTAGGACCATGTGTGTCTGGTGAGTCCAGGGAGGTACTACTACCCACAGGCCACAGAGTCACCTCTCAGCCAGCGCCATCACTTTTGTCGGGGCACCCTGGGAGCCACAGGCTCACCAAGTCAGCATTACCGACACAAACCACCCAGTCTTGCTTTGTCTCTCGGAACCATTTTCAAAGGCCCAGCAGAGCTCCCAGCAGCAACCCTGGGGGCAAAGCTTCCCCCTCAAGGGCAAGTGAGGGTCTGGAAACTTCAAGAGGCCACAGAGGGCTGGGGCTGGCAACAAAGGTTAGGGAAGCCCTTATCCGTCGACCCGTCCATCCATCCATCCATCCGCCCATCCACCCACCCTTCCATCCACCCATGCATCCATTCACCCACTCACCCACCCACGCACCTCCTTTCTGAACAATGGATGCCAGGCACAGCCCTGGAAGACACCACTGCTTCCCAGGCCCCAAATGAGGCCTGGCTACCACTCCTGTGGCTCAAGTCACCTCTGCTATGGTCACCAGAGAGCCACCCAGAGCATCTCACAGTGATAGGCTGCTTCCTGGGCAGGGTCCTGGCCCTGTGCTCAGAAAGCCAGCAGGGCTTGACGCAGGTATCCCGAGGCCCCAGTTGTCTGTGCAGGCACGGGCGGGTGGGAAGGGGTCATCTGGGAAGGGACTGGGTGTGTCAAGTGCTGTCATCGACCCGCCAGACAGGGATGAGACTCCCAGACACCCAGTTAGCAGAGGGAGGGAGCTCCTTGCCGGGTTCACTAGGCCATGGCCAGGGAGACCCACCAGACAGGGATGAGACTCCCAGACACCCAGTTAGCAGAGGGAGGGAGCTCCTTGCCGGGCTCACTAGGCCATGGCCAGGGAGGGAGCAACAGCGAGACACTTGCCCCCTCGGGCACCAGAGCGGCCACTGAGACCCGGCCCACACAGGGGCTGCACGAGGAAGGGAGCCCAAGACCTCAGTGCCACACGAGCAGGCTCTACCAGAACCACCGGGGCCGCCACTGAGGAGTCAACCAGGGGGTTCTCACATGGCGGGCTTTATCACCTGACAGAAAGGGAAATAGGCTTGGCAAGGTGCAGAAGCTCGCCCGGCGCTACAGCCAGCGGAGGCAGCAGCCAGCAAGGACTTGCGCCCTGGGCTTCGTCTCCCACCTCCTCCCCCCGCATTCTGGAAGCCAGATGCCGCGTCCCACCACACTTTCCCAGCCACCCCAGGCTGGGCAGAGAGGTGGCGCGAGGGACAGGAGGGCTGGGGAGGAAGGGCTCTCACCTCCGACTTGAAGGAGGCCTCGTCCTCCGAGTTGGACTCCTCCACCTCCAGGGCCTTCTTGACCTCCCGAGGCTCGCTCTCGGTTTTCACCTTCTCGCCTCTGGCGCTGCTCTTGTCCTTCGCCGGCTTCTTGTCCGGAAAGGAGGACGACGAGGTGCGGGGCGAGGTGCCTGGGGCGCTCCGGGACCCCTTCGAGCTGCTCTTCTTCGGCTTCTTGGTGCTGGGCTTCGGCGAGTCCGCGGGGGCAGGCCGCTTGCTGGAAGCCTTGGGCGGGGGCGGGGCTTGGGGACCCCCCTTGGGGGACATGCTCTCCAGCTTGGTCTCTTTCAGGGCCATCTTGGGCTCCTTGAAGGCGGCCTTGGGCGGCGGCGCCTTCTCCTCCTTGGGCAGCCGGCCCTCGGCCAGCTTGCGCGCGGCGTCCTTGGAGCCCTTGGCCTGCTCGCGCTCCAGCTCCTTGGAGGAGCTCCTGCTCTCCGAGTCCTTGCGGGGCCGCTCCCGGTGCTCCTTGGTCACCTTGTGCGGCTTGGAGGCCTTGCCGCTCTCCTTGTTGGCGTCCTGCGGTGCCAAGGGGAGGGGGCGAGGGGGAGACACGGTCACACGACATCTCGGGCCACCCTGCTCTGCCACCCCGCCCTACCAAACGCAGTCCACTGGTTCCACCTCGGCTGGAGAAATGCTTCCATGAAGCAAGAAAGGGAGGCAGCAGGTGAGAGTGTTACATGGAGCTGTCCCTCTCAACTGCTGGGACGTGTCAGCAGGTCCCGGAGACTGCAGGCCAAGAGGCCCCTGGAACTGAACTGACATTCCCCGAGGGATGCAGAAGAGCACACAGTGAGTCAGACAGCAAGGCACTGCGCCAACTCCTCACAGCTGCCCACTCGGCCTGGGGGAGTCAGAGGCTCCGCCTGGCGCTGAGGGGACTGGGGATACAGGCAGCAGGCCCTGCCCTGGACTTGGCCTCCTCTGGCCCTCAGCACACGTGCTCAGTGCTTTCTGTGCGGTCGCTCACAACCTTCCTCCTTGAGCCCCACCGGCCTGTCTTCCCAGGTCTCCGCCTGAGACGCCAGTTCCAGCTGGCTTTGTCGGGAGCTGTCATCACACAGCCTCACCCATGGAGCACCTGGGTCCCAGGTACTGTGTGGAGCAGATGCTCCCAGACCTCTGGAAGGGATGCCGCTTGCATGGCCTTCCTAAAGCACAGAGTTATTGCTGGGTCTCCACCTTGACAACTCAGAGGGTTTAGGGTGGAGACCGGGCTCTGGACTGGTCCTGCTGGGGAGAGGTGTGGGAAAGAAAGCGGCAGGGCACAGGCCTAGGAGTGAGCCCAGCTCTGTGATCTGTACATGAGGGGAAGGGGAGGAGTTTTCCACTGCCTGCACCTGTGCTTCCTCCAAGTAAGTGGCTAAATCACCTACCTCACTGGGCGACAGCGCAGGCCTGGCAGGCAGCGAGTGCTCAGTCGGGGGCTGCCAGCACCAGGACCGGCAGTTGGTGCAGCCCACAGGCCAACTTGGCTCTGCTACTTGCATGTTTCCATCCCACCCACACCATGGTGCTCCCTGCGGCAGGAGCCCCCTCCCCTATGAACACCCGGGGTACCGAGCTGGCTGTGCTGTCAGTGCCCAGAGCTGCCCTCACTTGGCGCATGGCGGACCCAGAGATTCTCCCGATAAACCCTTGCCTGGTGTCCTCACAAGGAAACCGGTAGCAGCCAGGCCCCAAGGCGGCGCACAGTGCCCGGAGTGGGGCTCCTCAGAGCCAGAGAGTACCAGGGAGGAAGGAGGTACCATTCACCAACTCCCTTCAGGATGGGAGGGGGTAGGCTGGCTGGGGCCTCTGCCACCTGCTCTCAAAGCCACCTGAGTGTCCAGGACAGGCTCCTCCCCACAAAGAACCCCAGGGGCAGTGAACAGCTGCTGGTCCACTCGGCTTGCCGTCTTCTTGCAAATCCACAATCCACATCAGTGTCAAAGGCTCACTGACAGTTCCAGTCGCTGTGGGGCCTCTGCCACCTCCTCAAGAAACAAGCCCCATGACCAGCCTGCTCCTAGCCTGGGCAGTGGGAAGTGGTGCTCACACCACAAGCCCTGTACCTGGACCCAGGAGCACTCACCAGGGGTGTCCCTGGGGGCGTGGAGTAGCAAGAGGCAGAAGCTGCCACACGGAATCCTGGCCTCTTCTCACAGTGGACACATGCCCTCCTGGGCTGCAGCAGCTCAGTCAGAGTCACAGCCACAAAGGACGAAATGAGAGCAAACACAAAAGGCACCTGAGGTCCCTAGAGCAGTTCCCACCGTGTGCCTGCCCAGGACAGCCAAGCCACCAGAGCCGCCAGGGCCTGCCTTCCCCTTCCCGGGGCGGGCACGGGCACCCAAGACCATGAGCTTCAAAACCATATGCTCAACTCCGTGCATGGTGTGGACGCTCCTGGGGTGAGGATCCACAGAAGTCACACTCTCAGAGTTGTCCGTGACCCCCAAACGACTAAGAATCTAGTCTGAAAGAAAGAGCAACCAGGCCAAGGGCCAGACATCAGACAGGGAGATCAGGGCAGCCCTGCAGCTGCAGGTGTGCAAGTCCAGGGGTGTCCGGGCAGGGAACATAAGGGAGCAACCGTCCGTGCAGCATGAGTCCAGGCGAGGCCGTCCGAAGGTCGTGCTCCTCTCCCAGGGGGCTGCAAGTCCTGCCTGCCACGTCACCCTTGGGTCGGGGGGCTGTGAGGTGGGGACAAACCCCAGGACCGAGTTGCCTACAGCTGCAGCGAGCAGCCAGACTCACGAGTGGTCCCTCAGCCCAAGGACGCCAAGAGCCAAGGCCCCCAAGGGCCCCTCCCTCCTGGGGCGCTGGACCCAGACAATCACGCTCTCAGCAAACAGCTGGTGCCCTAGGGAAGCAGCTGGGTAAGAGGCCCACAGGCCAGGCCTTCCAGGGCTGACAGCTCGGATGCAGGGACAACGATGCGAGGCGGAGGGGCTTCTGGGAGTGCCAGCAACAGAGAAAAACTTGGCGGGACCTTGCGCTGCTTGGGAATCCAGGCGCCTCCTGAGACTCTTGGGGGCTGGAGAGGCCCTGAGCACGCACAGGGTGAGGCCCGAGGACGCAGCCCGCAGGCCTCCTGAGGCTGGCAGAGAGACCCACCTCAGAGACACTCCTGCAAGACAGGCTGGCCTCAGAGACACTCCTGCAAGAGGCACCCAGAGCAGTCCCAGCAGATGCAGCTCCGCCGGTCACAGGCAGGGCGTTTCTCCACCTGGGAGGACAATTCTTCACGGGGTTTTAAGTGACTTTCAAGTGACCCGTACAGAAGAAATAGCGCTTCCTTCTCTTCCTACTGCGGCGGCTAAGAGCTGAGAGGGCAGCTGCCAAGATCCCTGGCAAGAACTTTTTTTTTTTTTTTTTTTTTG
>NW_007100116.1:176608-215333 GCF_000164805.1 Carlito syrichta | reverse complement strand
CACCTCAGCCTCCCAAAGGCGCGGGATTACAGGCTGAGCCACCGAGCCCGGCTGGCAAGAACTTTTGACTTAACCACCGTGGCCTCAGAGAAAGAAAGGCCCAGAGGTAGGCATGAGGAGACCCCGGGGCTTACTCCACGCTTGAAGACTTGGACCAATGTGAGCTTTCTGAGACCTGCTGGCCTTGTGGAAAGAACCAGAAAGACCCTGCTGGGTGCTGCTGACAGGTGAGGCTGTGAGATGGCCCAGGAGCTCTGCCTGCCCCGCCTGGGGTGCCCCGGCTCCCACATGGCACCACCAGGCAAGTGAAGCGAGAAGAACACAGAGAGAAGTGGAGAGACGGGGGTGGCGTGACCTGCAGCCACCCCGAGGGCCTTGTGGGGCCTCCAGGGATGGCTGTGCAGAGTGGGTGGCTACAGAGGAACGGGACATGCTCCTGGGTTTACATGGACATCGTGATACTATCTGAAGGGCTTTCTAGCTTGTCCTTTGAGCCGCCGCTCTGGGAAGGTTCAGAGAGAGAGGTCTCAGGAAGGTCAAGCACCACCTGCCTGACTGGGCCAAGATAAGGCGATAAAACGTGTCTTCCTCAGCAGAATTTAGTTGGCACCCCAACATCATTCCCTCTGCCCTTCCCCCACAAACAACCTCCTCTGCAGCCAGCTGCTACCAGGGAAGCCAAGCCTGGTACAGCCAGGGACAGGAGCAGCCCAGGCTGCACTCAGGAGAGCCGAGAAGGGGGGCGACCACGGCCCAGGATGAAAACACTCTGCCCGATGGCCACCCTGACAACAGTCTATGAAGCTCTCAGGGTTGTGGGCTGAGCAGTCCTAGGGCCTGGCCCTCGCTCAGCAGGAAGGGGAGAGGACTGGGTAGGTCTCTGGCCTCAAGATGAACGGGGCAAAGAGCTGTGATCACGGGCTCTCCTGAAATCCCAAGGAAGTGCAGAGCAGTGAGGGGCGTGCGGAGCTCAAGAGAAAGGCGCCAAGGGAGCGAGCTCAGGTGCGGAAGGCCCAGCCAGGCAGAGGGAGGGCGCCCGGGCCAGGACCCACCATGGCTGGGCCCGGCACTCCCACGCGACTGGGCCTTCCGCCTCACTAACCTTGGAGCCGTGGGACGGTTTGGTCTTCTTGGGGTCAGAGAAGGCAGAGAGTGGAATTGTGGGTAACATGGGGTAGTCGGGACTGGGCCTGGACACCGTTTCTGCTCCTTCGGGCATTACCATCACCTAGTGGTAGAGAAGAGACAGGCGTTATCGACGGCGGGTGGGGGCCTGGCTCGAGGCAGCGGGGCTTCCCTCTGGGGGGGAAGGGAGGGCCTGAGCACCACCTTCCCGAAAGAAGCCCAGACACAGCCCCGGCCGGGGGCGGGGTGCCAAGCGCTTGGGTGAAGCAGGCTCAGTGGAGAGCGAAGAGAAGCCCGGGTCCCAGGATGCCTGGGCCCAAGTGGGCCGCGCGGCCTCCAGGCTCCAGGGAGCGGAGCCGGCCCAAGAAGACCGGCGGAGCACACCGAGAAGCACGAGGCAGCTGTGGCCAAAGCCTGAGCCACACGCTGGGCTTAGAGACCAGAGGCACAGTGTGAAGGCAAAGAGCCAGCCAGACACCCGCGGCAGGCGCTGTGCGACAGAGAAGGCTATCTCCAAGGGGTCTCCAGGATGCAACTTCCCCAGGTCTCGCGTGCCCCAGGGTTCAAGCCTTCCTCCATTGAAGTGAGGGAAGCCGACCCAAATAGAGTGCGAGCAGAGAGGCAGAGGCTGAGACCCAGGAGCAGAAGGCCTCGAGTGGTAGCCCAAGGGGCTTCTCTGCAAAAGCAGCCATGCCTGAGCGAGCCTGCGGGGAGGGGCGCTTGCTCCTGCCCTGTCAGGAGGTACAGATGAGGAAGGGCTGGGGGTCCTTCCCGGAAACACCTGCCCGACGCACTGAGGTTCCCAGGATACCTGCTGCAGGGAGAAGCAGCTCGGGGCAGGTCTCAAAATACCGACACCGCAAATTAAGAAACGCCACCACTGAGCAGTTGCTCAGACTGCTGCCAGATACCATGAGACAGAACAAAAGAAAATGGACTTTAAAAACGTGAACTTGGTAGAAGCAGCACCACCTTGCACACCTGCAACGCCTTGACAAGCCAACCCTTTCATCTGAGGACACCGATGTAACAAAGTCACGGGGCCCCTGGGCCATCTGCTCCAAGTTGCTCATCAGAGTCAGACCCCGACACTGGAGCACAGCACCAATGGTACAACTGCCCCAGCTGTGCCTTCACAGCCCCAGGATCCTGACAATACGCCACGGGAGCCCCTCCACGTTCCAGGGCAAGCAACGGCACGCACAAGCCATGGGGGAGCCATGGAAACCCGGCCTATACACAGTTGCGCTCACGGAGGCTCAACCCTGTTCGCGCTCAGGCCTCCTCCTTCTAGCCCCGTGTTAATTCACCTCCTCTCCTTTCAAGTTAGCATGCTGGATGGACTCATTTCAGGATAATGCAGTGGCTCTCTTCTGTCACAAAGACCCTCAGAACAAAGAACTGGCAAAGGAACCAACAGATCTACTTGTGCCTCTGACGAGGTAAGGCGGGGAGGACCCCATGCAAACACAGACCCTCTGCCACAGGGGCAGAGGACAAGATGCAGTCCTGATGGGTGCGGGGCTGGAGCAGCCGAAGTCCCACCCCGATCATTCTTGAGAAAGCATCTGGAGCCTGGCGCGAGGAATCAGCGCTCCACGTGAGTGACCCCAGTGAGACGAGAGGAAAGCAGCTCTCATCAACTCACAGGTTGGCCCCCTCTTCCAGCTCCTTCAGCACCGACAGCCACACAGTGGGGACCGGGGCTACCAGTCCCACCCAGGACACTCAGAGTTTCAGGACGGCTAACACAAGGAGCACGGTACCTGGTCCTAGGAAGTACCTGAGAGGAGCCACCAGTCCATCGAGGCCTCAGGCTGCTCCCAAGGCTGGAGAGTGCTGCTGAACCATCAGCCCAGGGCAAACCCGAAGGCCCAGAAGGTTTCTGCCCAGCCAGCTGGCTTCTTCCAGCAGCCCGCTCCAAGGGGGAACAGCGCCCAGCTCCCGGGACAGAGACCACCCAGGGCGGCTCCTGCAACCTCTCTCTGGAGCCCACTCCCTCCCTCGATCCTGGACTGGTCTGCACAGAATGTGCCGGACCCTCCTTCCTGCTCCCCTGGCTCCTCGCCTCCTCCCGCCTCCTGGTTTTATATGTTTAGATGATGCCCTCAGAGCTTTCATCTCTTCAGAGCAAAGGAAACCACCTCCTGTGAGGAGCACGGTCCTGGCTGCAGCCGAGGAGGCCTGGGGAATGCCATTTCCCCAAGAAATGGGACTATGGCGCCTTCGGGGATGCCCAGAAACACCTGGTGGAGACGTGGAAAATACATGGCTGGAAAGAAGGTGGAGAGACGCAGCCAAGGAGGGTGCTGGGCTGGCACCATCCACGTCCTCAGTCCCCCAGCACTTGGCAGGCAGCCATGTCCACACGAACGAGCCCCAGTGCCTCCCTGCTCTGTGGCCGGCTCCAGCAGCCCTCACGCAACAGATCAGGATCACGCCTGGACCTTCTACTAGGAACGCGGCGGTGGGACACGCTCAAACTTCCTACCCCCCACACACACTACTCCTCTTGTTTCCAAAGAACAACCTTCCTGAGCCCCCACTGTACTCACTGCGGAGGAGGGGCCATACCCGAGGCACAAGACACAACCACAGTGCCCCGATCTCACTCGGGGGTGGGCCTGTCTCCCACACTGCTCACACACACACAAGACACATACTACACACATGTGCCACACCCATCCCACACGTGACACCCTATACACAGCCCCACACATGACACACACATACCACACTCTCCACCTATATACATACACACGCGACATATACCACACCCTCACACATTACACGACACAATCACACATCACACCTACTGCATGACATACACCACATATGTGCACACTACACACATGTGATGCACACATCACACCCATGCACCACACACCCACCGTATGTGACACATACCCCACATAACACACACACATCCACTACTTACGTACTTATACACCACACACACACACCATACATACATATGCCACTCACACACACCACATGCACACACATCCCCCACCCAGCCTTGGTCCGCTCTATCGCAGGCATAGGCTGGCATCCTGGCAAACACTCTGACCCTGGGTCGATAAAGGCGGCTTTGCTGTACTGTGACCACGGCTCAGCCTGCACATCCCTCCACATGACCCTCTGGCCTGAGCCATACGCCCTGTCCCCCTCCACAGCCACTATCAGCACCCACACCCCACCCCATCTCCAAGAGCCCAGTGGGGCAATCTGTCCCCACGGGTGTCCACAGGGCTCCACTCAGGCCACCACACAGGGATCTCAGCCACACAACTCACTGAAGAGCCCTAGTTCTGAGGGCTGATGCTGTCATCTGGCCTCACAAGGACAAAGGTGGCGGGCAGCATCACCATCGGAGCCCTCTGGGAGCCCCTGTGCAGCCCTGCCCAGTTGTTACGAGCCGGCTCCAGGCCGGGCCACGCGGTCAGACCGGCCTCGCACCCATTCCTTCCCCGACACTGCCTGTGGAAGGTGCCAATTACCCACAGCCACCCAGGAAGCGACGGATGGCCAGCGACGAGTCATCCACGGCCGCCACACCCTGCCCGGTCTGCAGAGCTCCCAGGACATCACCGGTGCCACCTATGCCTCGGGTCTCAGGCCCAGTGGTGACACCTCCCCGCACAGGGAGCCTCGAAAGAGCAGCCGCAGCCCGCAAGGCAAGGCAGCCATGGGGCTGGGTGGGGCGGGCCCCCGCTAGGGCACACTCACCCCGCCAGCCCGCAGGAGCTTGTACCGGAACTCCGTGGTGGGGTTGTTGAAGGTGAGCTTCTCGCAGCGCAGGTGGTTCACAGGTGGGTTGCCCTCCAGGTTCAGGAACAAGTCGTAGGTAAAGCACACCTTCCGGGGCTCCTCCTGGACAAAGAAAGCAAGGAAGCCATGTCAGAGGGGAGGGACAGTGGCTGCAGCCACAGCAGGGACACAGCTCCCGGCCGCCCGCCCTGGCCCTGTCTTCTCCTTCCCCTGGGAGCCTCATCGGCTTCTTTCTCAGTGTGCCTCCTTCTCTTACTCCAAATAAATCAACTTATTTGCAGCGGATGGGGCAAGGGAGGCCTCTCGACAGAAACAAAGCTCGTTGACAACAATGTTCTTGAACAGTTACAAGAAGCGTTCCTGGCTGGGTGTAGTGGCTCAGGTCTGCAATCCTAGCACTCTGGGAGGCTGAGGCGAGAGGACTGCCTGAACTCAGGGGTTTGAGACCAGCCTGAGCAACTTGGCAAGACCTTGTCTCTACAATAAATCAAAAAATTAACCGGGTATGGTGGCATGCACCTGTAGTTTTAGCTACTTGGAAGGCTGGGGTGGAAGGATCGCCTAGGCCCAGCAGGTCAAGGCTGCAGTCGCCATGAGCATGCCACTGCCCTCCAGCCTGGGTGACAGAGTGCAACTCCAACTAATAAAAGCATTTCTGCTGTTGGTACAGATGGCTTGGGTGCGGGCATCCCCCTTCAACCTTATAGCACCCACTGGGGAAACCACGGTTCAAAGACACACAAGAAACAAGTGGCAGGGCTGACACCTACACCCTGTCTCTGATCTGACCCCTCAACTCAGTCTCCTTGCCAGCAAGGGCCAAGTCCGGCAGAAAGCCTGAGATCAGACTCAGAGAACGGGGACCAGAGCCAGAAGGAGTTGTGGGCAGAGCATCGGGGAACAGAGACCTGAGACGACCACCCCGCTTCCAGGAGGCTCCGTCCACACACACGCCGTCCCATGCCCTTGCCACCCACAAGACAGAGGCATGTGCTCTGGTTACTGCTCCATAGTGCAGATGGTGCCTGGTGTGGGACCGACACTTGATGGGTTTGCGAGACATGTTGCATGAGCTCAGGGGAACCACCATAAAAAAGGTGTGACAGAGGGTGTGAGGGAAGGGAGTGTGTGCATTGCTCTCTCCCAGGCCTGGAGGGGCCCAGCAACGTGTATACAGGCACCATACATGTGACAAAGCAAGGCAGTTTCACTGACTTTCTCTTAGAGTCCCACCCCATCCCCAATGATGTAAGTCTCGGGCCCCACGAGATGGAGGCGTGAAGCTAGAGCAGGGACCTCAGGCTGAGAAGAAAAGCAGAATGACAGGGGAGTGTGGGAGAATCATACCGCAACAAGCCAAGTGTCACGCTGGAGAACTGAAGTTCTAATAGCAACAATGGACACACTTACATTTATGGACTTGCTCTTGTTGGACAAGGGTGCTAAGACCACTTGCTGGGGGCCAAACAGTCTTCAACAAATGGTGCTGGGATAACTGGACATGCACACGCAAGAAAAACAAAAACAAAACAAAAATGAAGGCAGATCGCTCACCTCACACCTCAACAGTTCAAAATGGAACAGACCGACACATAAGAGCTAAAAGTATAAAACTCTCAGAAGAAAACATGGGTTAAGCCGGCTCGGTAGCTCAGCCTGTCATCCCGCGCTTTGGGAGGCTGAGTTGAGTGAATTGCCTGAGCCCGCGGGTTCGAGACCTGCCTGGACAACTTGGCGAGACCTCATCTCTACAATAAATCAAAAATTAGCCGGGTGTGGTAGCGCGCGCCTGTAGTTCCAGCTACTCGGAAGGCTGAGGCGGAAGGATCGCCAGAGCCCAGCAGGTCGAGGCTGTGGTGGCTGAGAGTGGCCACTGCACTCCAGTCTGGACGACAGAGTGAGACTCCAACTCAAAAAAAAAAAAGAAAAAAAAAGAAAACATGGGTTATATATATCATGACGCTGGATTAGGCAATCGCTTCTTATACATTACACAAAAACACAGGCGGCTAAAGACAAATAAACTAAACTTCATCAAAGTTAAGCACTTTTGTCTGTAAAGGACACCATCGAGGGAGAAGGCAACTCACAGATGAGAGAACACGTTTGTAAATCATCAATCTGACAGGGATTTAGCATGCAGGATATATGAAAACTTCTTACAAGTTAACAATAAAAAGACAAATAACACAACTAAAACAAGGGGAAAGGACTTGAATAGACATTTCTCCAAAGAAGAGTTCCAGACGGCCAATAAGCATCTGAAAAGATGCTCACTATCATAGCCATCAGGGAAATGCATACCAAAACCACAGTGAGATCCTTCTTTACATACATTAGGATGACTACTATTAAACACAAACAAAAGAAGTGCTGGCAAGGATATGGAGAAATGAGAACCCTCGTGCATTACTGGAGGGAATGTAAAATAACGCAAGCCATTCTGGAAGACTGTCTGCCAGTTAATGCTAAATACACAGGAACTAAATGACCTCTATACCACTCCCAGACACGTGCCCAAGAGAAATGAAAACGTGTGTTCACTCAAAACTCGTACACCTATGTCCATTAGCAGTGCACTCACAGGAGTCAGAAAGAGGAAACAACACAAATGTCCATGGATAGACGTGGAGGTAACAAAGTGTGGTCCATCCACTCATGGAATATGACTCGGCCATGAAAAGGAAGGAGGCTCTGATACATGCCATGACGTGGGTAGACTGCAAAAATATCAGCTCAGTAAGAGACCCAGACACAAAAGGCCACAAATTACTAGACTCCATCATATGAAATGTTCACAGCAGACAAATTCACAGAGACAGAAAGTGGATCTCTAGTTGCCAGCGGCTGAGGGAGGGGCCTATAGTAAATGACTGCTAACAGGTACGGGGCTTCCTTGGAAGGTGATCAAAATACTCTGGAATTAGAAAATTGTGACAATTGCACAACATTGTCAATATATTAAAACCACCAAATCTGCACACTCTAAAATGGCGAATTTTACAGTATGTGAATTACATCTCAATTTGTTAAAATGCTACCCATTGGGAGAGTTTAAAAGATTAGGAGTATGGGTATCTGGTGAAGCGTCTGAGGAGGAGCACTGTGCTAGGAGATTCAAAGGAGACTTTGCACGAGCTCAGTAAGAGTTAGAGAGGAAGGTGGAACTTGGATCCCAGCAGTTTCTGTGCCCCCTTTATTTCCAGTCCCTTCCCCCAACAGTCCAAGCTGTCCCAAGCTCGCAGGCATGTAGCTCCATCCTCAGACCCAGGGAGAGCAGGGCAGTGTCCTTTCTTAGCCTCCTGCAGTGTCTGGATGGTTCAAATGCAGCCAAGCTCAGGAGCTGGCAGCAATGTGTCCCTCTCAACACAGGCAGCAGTGGTGGCTTCTGCAGTCACCCAGGAGGTCCGTGGTGGGCTGCAAGCAACTCTGTGCCCCAGTGCACATGTCTTGAGAAGCAGCCTGCAGAATTGCGAGTCCGGTGAAGGCAGACAAGTGAACGGGCCTTCCCGATCCCAGGCCAGTGCTGTCCTGTCTAGTGGGAGAGGCCCTGACCTCAGCAGAGTGGGCTTTCATCCCAGCCCCAGGGGAGGAATCATGATCTGTTTAAGCCAGACTTAGAGTCTCCTTTCCTTGTCTGAGGTACACACGGGATGGAGGTTTGGGTGAGGAGATGAAGGGAGGACGGCTTGGGGAGGACTTCCCTTTCCACATCATACACAAAACTGCCAGGAGAAAGCTGCTCACCCACTCTCCTCTGGAGGGGCAGCCCGGAGATCCTCCAGGGAGCAAGCCCTGGCCCCTCATGCCTTCATGTCCTGACAAAAAACAGCCCCCATACTAAGCCCTGCCACACAACTGTTCCAGGCAGCAGAATGCAGCCCTGACAGGCCAGGACATCACCAAGTCCCCACACTTCCTCTAGAAAGCTCTCCGTGGGCCCCCAAAGCAGCCAGGTGCCCCTCCTCTTATCGAGGCATGTGGCCCAGGAAGCACGGGTCCTCACCAAGCTGGGAGCCCCCAGGGGTGGGAACTCCTCTCCTGTCCTCCCACCCATGCATGGCTGGACCAGGGGAGGTGCTCCACATTAGCCAAGTGAAGCACTACCATGGATTGAGGCAGGGGCCTAATCCAGTAGCACATGTGGGGAAGGGAGCTAGCAGAGCTTCCTGGAGGTGAAGACGGACCTGAAAGGTGGCTAGGAGTCAGTCAGGTCAAGAAGGGTAGGGAGGGCCGGGGCCCCTGGTTGGATCAGCCAGGAGCATGCACGGCCTAATGACGGAAACAGTGGCACAGACACAGTATCCTCACCAGGATCCCCAGACTACAATTCGGCCGAAGCTGGAAGAGGAGGATGAAGAGGTGGCAGCAGCCAGCCCTAGGGAGAAGGGCTTCCAGTGTAAGGGGAATGGCCAAAGCCCAGTCTCGGGAAGCCACACCCTCCGGTCTGCAGCCCACAGGGTGGACATTGGCTGCCACAGCTGGTTGCAGAGCTGACTTAAACCAGGTAGGTGAAGGGGATGGGCGGGAGGAGCCAAGCCCTGTCTCGCCTCTCCTACAGGAACATCACTAGGTAAACTCAGAGAAGGGAAGGGGTCATGACCCGGACAGACTGTCCCAGCTGAGCCATGGGGATGGGAGAACATCCTGCTCTGAAACTCCTCCGCTGACCGTCACCTCGGTCAACGCTACTAACAGGCACAGACAGCAAGTCTGCACCTCCAGATCCAGGTACTGCCTGGCAGGGAACAGACAAGTCAGAGGGTGGCCCTGAACACCACCACGGGGGCAAAGGTAGAAGCCACATGGAACCAAACTCTGCAGCACAAATGGCCCAGATACTTCAGCAAGCAAATCGCAAAGAGAAAGAATAAACGAGTGAAAAGGGGGAGGGAGAATCTCTGGTTTAAGAGGGACAGAAGAAACGAGACAATGAGGCCTGTAATGCAGAGCTTATGGAGAGCCTGACCCAAACAGAAATAAAAACAAGACTAAACACTGAATTACTGAGGAAGCGGGGACTATTAATTACAAATTAATATGAGGGGGGACTCAAAAAAAACCTGAATTATCTTTTGGAGGGTGGGTCCCTTGTAGTTCACTCAGAATTTGTTCCTCTGGATCAAATGGTCAACCAAAGTTTTTATCTGGAAGTGTTGAGAAGTTTGCGTCCCGATTTGCAAAAGAAATGTCCCAAGTTGTGGTAAAAAGTGACTGGTTCTTCTGCCACGACAACACCCCTGCCCATATCGCACTGAGCGTTTAGCAGTTTTGAACCCCAAACGGCATGAACCCCGTGCCCCACCCTGCCTATGCACCTGATCTCCCCGAGTGACTTTTTTGTTTGTTTCCCTGATGAAACAAAGTCCTCAAAGGGGAACATTTTGCCAATGTGGAAGATGTTTTACAAAATAAAAAACGGCAGAAGCACTAAAAGGCATTAAAATCGAGGAGTTCAAAAACTGTTCTGAGTAGTGGAAAAAGCATCTCTCTTGATAGGTGTATTGCATCCAAAAAGAGTACTTTGAAGGTGACTAAAGTTTAAATGTGTAAGAATAAATACACAATTTTTTACAAATAAATTCTTGGGTTTTGGGGTCCCCCCGCTATAATAATGCATAACAAGGTAGTTAAATTGAGGGGTTATGGATCCACGGATGTGGTCCTCCTCTTCTGGAAGTCCCTACTGGGAGATTTACATGTGAGATGATGATGATATCTGGGATCTGATCCAAGATGACCTGGAGGGGCAGTGGTGGGGCCAGGATGGAACCGTCAGGAGGGTGACAACAGCAAGCTTGTTGTGTCACTGTCTGCTTCCATAAATGCTTCCAACTTTCCTGATAACTTCTGAGGGACACTCAGAGGAGGGACGTGGCTAAGGCAGCGTTCCCGTGCAGGGAGCCTGGGGCTTGGGGAATACCAGAGGGGTGGCCTGTCAGGCAGCTGAACATTCCTGAGTGTCCCACAGCTAAGGGTCAGACCCAGGCCTGGGGCTTGCCTCTCACAGACTGCCTGGCCTCGGTCCTGCCCTCCAGGCTTCTGGTACTCCATGCCAGCATGGGAGGATTCGCAGTGCGCCCGGCACCATGCCTACCACACACAGAAGCTGCCACTGCCTGCACAAAGGCCTCTGAGTGAGAAGGACACCTGGGCAGGCAGCAGCCACCAGATGGTACCTGAAGCCACAGGGCTCCCCAGGGATGCTCCCCAGCCCTGCCCACTGCCCAGATGGGGCACCCTGAGGCTTAGAAGCAGGCCCTCCTCTTCTCCCCACTCTCCCTGGGTGACCTTGCCCAGCCACCTGTCCCAGCTCTTTGGTGGGCTCCTCTCCCAGGCCCCTCATCACCTAACTGTCCAGCTGCTACCACCACCGCCCCCTTCCCACCCACGGCATTTAAACTGGCTTATAGTTCACCGCAACCCACCAATGGGCTGATAAGCCTGGAGGAAGTGCCCTCCCACAGCTAGGATATCCCACTGCCTTCCTCCACTCCTCCCCTGCCTGGCTCGCCCCTTCCTGATCCCACCCGTCTCTCTGCCAACCTGCTCTAACCATCCCCAAGCACAGAGCACGGCTCTCTCCCAGCTCTCGTTGTAGTCTGAAGGGTTCTGTCCCTGGCCACCCAGCCCACTGGAGTGTGGGCACCATGGACAATGAGACCATCATGCTTTGCTCCTGACAGGCACGGCTGGGAGCTAGCATCCACTGCTGGATGTTCCTGCATACTCTGTATCCACCAAAATGTAACACGTGCCTAAGGGTACCCAGAGCAGTGATCAAGAGAGAGTAGTCTCTAACCCCACAGACAGGCAGGGCACGGAGGCAAAACAGCCATGTAGCAGCAACACCATCAGGACACTGGTCACATGATGCCACGTGGTGTTTGCAGAGCATCTACCCAGCCAGGCACTTTTTTAAGCACTTAACGTGTATGAACACTTCACAGTCCTCACACACAGGTGCTCCAGGGTCCCCATTTGTCACAGATGAAGAAGCTGAAAGAGAGGTAGGGTATCTGGTCAGCACATCCTGAAACGTGCACAGATCACAAGGTACAATGTCCAGGACTCACCCTGGGCAGGTGTTCTCTGGATGTTGAGGATCTTGGAGAGCTTCCTCATGTCCACACAAAGTCAAGAGGAAAGGCACCCACAGCCAGGAGACCGATCATGTTCTATATGGCTCTCCCGAGAGGGCCAGTGCTGAGCAGGGCCAGGAGGGTGGCGCCTGCAGCCACCTGCTGGCCAGGCAGAGGTCTAGCCCTGTGTCAGGTGAGTCAGCACATGAGAATGGCTAATCGGCACTCCCTCTGGATGAGATATGTGGGGCCTGTGAAGCTCAGGAACTCCCAGCGGGGCTGCAGACCCCTCCCTGGAGACCCTGGGAAACCAGCCTCCCGAGAAAGGCCGGGACACAGCACCTCCACGCTGTGAACCTGGCCGAATGCTCTGCGACACTGGGAAGGTCAAAGGTGGTCATCAGCAACCCCAAGGCAGCATACTCAGTTCCTCCAGCCAGACCCCAGCATGGCCCAGCTCTGGGCAGGGGCAGCTGCCTGCTGGACTCCAGTGTTCTCAGGCAGGCTACAGCAGCCACTCACTTCCAGGCCACCCACTGGCTTCGAGCCGGCGTTTCTTCCTAGCTTTGGCAAACTTAGATGCAGAGGAACTGGCGAAACAGGTGCCGGTGCCAAAAGTCGCAGCATATGCCTGCCTATGGCACCCCAGGCAGGGGTCCAGGCTGTGCGCCCCGCACACCTGCTGGTGCTCCTTGGGACAAGCATCGCAGGACCCATGTGGCCAGCTGGCTCGGGCCTGGGGCACGCCGAGGCAAAGCTGCCAGCCCTGTGGCTAGCTGACCACACAAGGACTGCTCAATGCTGCTGCTGCCTCCAAAAGAGATCACACTCCTCCTCCCCACAAAGGGCCCGGAGGACACCCAGATCCACTTCCCGCCCTGGCTACAAGAGTAGAGTGACTGGTCCTCCTGTGAGCCTTCCCCCACTCCTTCTGACCCTAGGCTGTCTCCTGGCCATCTCTGCCCTGCCAGAGGTTGTCCCTTGGGTCATCTGGTATTTCCTTGCAAGGCCCTGGGGTTCACAGATACATGCTGGGCTTCAAAAAAAATTGAATTTGAATGTGATCATGGCTCTAGACCTAAATGCCAATTTATAGGAAATACCAGGGAAACACTGGCATGGCCTGCCATAAGCAACAATGCTACGGGACAAACAATACAGCTTCTTCTCAAAATACTTAGCAAGGGAAGGAAAAGTGGGGATAAGAGAGGGGGAGAGAGAATTTAAGAAGGCTTAAGGGACACAGCAATCAAGAGAATGCACTGACCTTATCCGGACCCTAATCTGAACAAATTATTTTTTAAAATACCCATGTACATGCACACACACACACACACACACACACACACACACACACACACACACACACACAGTCGTCCCTCGGTATTCTCAGGTGACTGGTTCTACGATCCCCATACCAAGGAGGACTGTGCCTGCATGAGTGTGAGACAATAGGGGAAACTGACATTACTGGATATGTGAGACATTAAGAAATTATTATTAATTTACCAATTTCTAGGTATGATGATATCAGTGGTTAGGTGTTTTTTTGAGTCTTATCTCTTACAGGCACATCCTGAAACATGCACAGATCACAAGATACGACATCCAGGACTTGACTCCAAACAGTCCCGGGGATAGAGATGAGAAATCACTGCACACAGGCCGGCAGCTGCTGAGGCTGGATGCGGGACGACAGCATGGTCTGCATTCTCTCTCTTCCACATGCTTACTTTTAAGTCTTCCAAATTAAAAAAGAGAAGTATGAGCTGGGCACAGTGGCTCAAGCCTGTAATCTTGGCACTTTGGGAGGCCAAGGTGAGGGGATTGCCTGAGCCCACGGATTTAAGAATTAGCCTGGGCAACTTGGTGAGATCTCATCTCTACAATAAATCCAAAAATTAGCTGGGTGTGGTAGTGCACATCTGTAGCTCCAGCTACTTGGAAAGCTGAGGAGGAAGGACCACCTGAGACCAACAGGTCAATGGTGGGGTGGCCATGAGCATGCCACTGCACTCCAGCCTGGGCAACAGACAGAGTGAGACTCCAACTCAAAAAGAGAGAGAGAGAGAGAGAGGAATATGCCTGGCCTGGCTCTACCCAACCTGCCTCACAGCTCCGAATTTCAATTCAACACCACCGTGTCCCCATAAGCCTGCCTCTGTCCTGGCTGGGGAGATGGTAGGGAGCTGGGCAAGTCCCCATGGAGACCAGACAAGGTCAGGTGGACCCTCAGCTCACTCTGCTTCTGGCACATCTCAGCACCAGGTCACAAGCATTCCTGGGCCAGGTGTGGGCTGTAGGCTTCGATGACACCTTCTTGAGCCCACGCAAACACTCTGGGAGCACGTCCCTGTCCTCACCAGCCGTTAGGGAGGAAACCGAGGTTTCATGGCATATGATCATTTGCTGAAGCCACACAGAACCCATAAAAACCAAGCCCCTCAGCCCACACATCAAAGTTTTGCACACAGAGTTGCACTCTTCCTGTGGACTAAGTCCTGGAGTGCGTGGCTCTTGGGCTCCCAGGCCCAAAGGAAACACATGGGGTTGGCCAACCATCTGGCAAGAAAGCAAGGGAAGAAACAGGAAAGTCCACAAAGCAAACAACTCACACTTGAAATTCCACTTTTGAGTTGTGACTCAGCTGATGTAGTCACAGCAGAGTCTAACTTACAGATGGGGAGGGCCACTCAGGCTCCCGCAACAGAAAATGCCTCAAGGTGCCCAAGTGTCCCTCAGCAGGAACAATCAGGTAAATCCCAGCAGACCTGAACACCAGGGTACACCGCGCAGATACTAACAAAACAAGGCAGAGCTGCCTGTGCCAACACGGGGCCCACAGACAGCGAGTGTCAAGATGCAGATCACACTCACACACTTGCATTCACACTCACACATACACGCAGGAAAATTGTTCTGGGAGGATACAGTAATTGCACATGGTGGTCACTTCAAGGAAGTGGGCTGGGGAGAGGACTTCGATTCCTTGCAACACGTATATATCACCTTTGTCTGTAGAAGAAGAAAAACTTAAAGAAAAAAAAAAAGGTCCAAGGAAAACAGTACAATGTGGGCTGAAAACCATGGGCTCTAGAGTCACAGACCTCCTGGCTGCTGAAGGAGCTCACTGCCAACTCACTGCATGACCCCGGACACACCACTGTACCTCTCTGAGCCTCAGTGAGAGGAGGGCATCAAAAGGCAAGGAGGGAGAAAGGACAGTGGTGCCCCCACACCAGACCGCTCTGCTGAGAAGAGCCCCCTGCAGGTGCACCACAGTGCTGTGTGAAACGGCAAAAGAAGTCACCTACATGCCTGTCATGAGGGGCTGGCCCTGGACAGAGGAAGAAGGGAACTTTTTGTACCTCTGAGCTGTGAACCCCATGGGAGGAGAACGCTGCTGCCACAGGAAGCAGCTGGACAGACGCCACCCGGCGACACAGAGGAAGGATGCATCCCCAGGATGAGGTGGGAAAGCCATGGGTGTCCATGATGCCAGGTTGCGAGCACCAGAGGCTGTGCTCTGCATCCCTGGACCTCCTTATCCTCCCCCACACCATGCTGCAGGGTGACTGGAAGACAAAGAGATCGCATATGCACTACACAGGGACGACCTCCCTGAACCGAGGCCACCTGCAGCCCACAGCTCCTGGACCCCATCCCCGCCCAGGAGTTCCCCGGGCCCCAGGCAAATGCCGGGCAGAGTCCTGCTTGAAGCCAAGTCCACCGCAGGCTGCAGGATGCCAGGCCCCAGCCCACCCTATTCCACAGCAGCACCCTCACTCTAGGAAGCCATAGTATGAACACTTTTGCCACGCAATCCCCGTCTTTACAGGAGACGCACAGAGCAGTTGGGTGAGGCGGCCACGGAAAAGTTGGTAAAGAAGTTCACCAGCCAAGAGCCTGGACAAAGAAGTTTGGGGGCCATGATGGGTGCTTTTAACTCCAGGTCAGTTCTTCCAGCCCTTTCTCCAGGGGCCCAGGAGGAGGCATCAGCGGGCAGTGAGCCCAAGCCCGTCCCTGCCCAGGGACCCTGGCAAGTGAGCCACAGGGTCAGCTGTGCCTCCTCACACTGCAGTGACTCGGAACCTCTGTTCTTTGGAGGGGCTTCTCTCTCCGGCTCCAGACTCCGCCCTCTAGGAAATACAGATGTGTCTGGGGTCCCACATTGGGGATAGAAAGATGCCACAGGGAAAGACAAATCGAGCCGCTCAGCTGGTGTGCATTCATGAGGCTTGTCACAACTCGGAGCCCCCTGACCTCTCGCTGTGTCTCCACACACAATGTCCCTTCTGTTCTGGCTCCTGCGGCAATGCACCAGCAAGGGCCTTCCCCCCGCTCACCAACCGGCCAATTGTCCCTGGCGGAGAGTTCCGCAGGCTTGCTGAGGGGCTGCCCGCCTCCTGAACTCTGCAAAGCCCCCAAGAGCCTGGGAGCCTGGGAGCCCGGGAGCCCGGGAGCCCGGGAGGGGAGCGTGTGGAGCAGCAGCTTCTGTGCCAGATCCAGGGCTGGGGGCAAGGGGAGAAGACAATGGGGGCTAGCGGGGGTATGCTGAGCTGGGAACCTGGGTGCCTGCTTCTGCCAAGCCCAGTTCATCCCAGTCTCAAGTCAAATGGAGAGCGAGCAGGGAATGCCCTGGAGTCAGTCTGAGATGTTCTGCAGCTGAGTGCCACTGCCACTCTGGATAAGGTGGCAGAGGCATGCAGAGAGCAGGGTGTGGCAGCCCTGGCACCTCCCCCAGCATGTCGACAGCCCTGCCAAGTTGCCTATGCAGCAGCCTACAATCCCAACTCAAGTAACCCAGGATGTGTCCAAGAAGGTGCCTCAGAGGGTTTTAGGGTTCTGCAGCCAGTGTCGTGTGAAAATCCACATGCATAAAATCAGGCAAACTTCCTAATGACATATACCAAACATCCTTCCTGTGTCTTGAGTGACTGCTTGTGAGTGGAGCCACAGAGGGCTGGGGATGACTGGGGCTCCCTGTCCAATAATAGCTTGTTGGGAATGGGGGGGGAGTGGCCAACATCAGTAGCAAGTAACCCAACTCTACTTTTTCACATCTTACTGGTCTGTCTCACAATCAGTGTGCACCCTTCACATGTTTCTTTTCCTCCACCCAAAATGTCATTAAATTTGTGATCAAGGGAAACTTGAAATAGAGAAAATGGACTCTAGGGTCAGAGGCCGGGCAAGTTTTCCCATCCACAACATTCGTGTTCCTATGACTGGTGCAGCTGGCACCAGGTTCAGCACAAACAAGCACCCGGGCAGCATTCACGCACATGACAAACATCTCCGGGCACTGCAAGGGCTGCGGGCTGACAGTGGACACAGGAATGGCAGAGTGGGTCACTCTGAACTCAAACAACCCCTCTCCCCCATGTGACGGCCAATCCTCTCGGCTCCGCTCCGTTCTGCCAAGTCAGCCACTCAGGACTAAGCGACACCCAACTTTAATGTGAAAAAGACGAAAATGAGATCTGAGAGAATTGCCAAGGAAAATTAAGCCGCAGCAAATGATGTCTCAGAAGAGCTCCTGAGTCTAACTGCTGATCTTGGCTAACAACTCAAAACAAAACAAAACAACGAACATGCTGAAGCCAGTCTGCTACGAACAAAAAGCAGGTAGGTGATGGGTCACCAAGTGGCAAAGCGCAGAGAGACCCCGGGCGCAGATCCCAGCCCAAGCAAGGAAATGAGTGCCAGTGGAGACCACATGGGCTCAGAGAGGGCCAGCAGTCAGGCCTCTACCCGGCCAAGACCAGTCACACCTGTGGGACCCATATTCTGACCCTCCAGGTCAGCCCTGGAGCCCACAGAGGCCCAAAGCCCTGAGTCTGCTTCCTAACAGACCCCGGACAAAGACAAGCACTTCCTGTCTGTAACCGCTGGATGGTTTCTGAGAAAGACAGAGCCAGGCCTCTTCATCACGTGACTGAGCCACCCCAGGGCAACGTGGGCAGGCCTGAGACAGGCACCTTGCCCAGCCCAAGACCTTATGCCCACAGAGGCAGAGGATCCCAGGCAGGTCCGGGGGCTTGGCCCATTACAGAGTGGCATTAATACATGCCACTGTGCCGCTCCCCACCCCCAACCCCCACCCCGGACTGCTGGAGATGGGCAGCTCTACCTGCCTAGTCCTGCCTCCTTCTGATCACCCCGACTGCCCTTCACACAGCTACCACCTCCACCTGGAAGAGGCTGCCCCGTCCCCTCGGCCTCACAAGCACATCTCTGAGTCAACCTCACTTCCTAGGGAAACTCCTCTGACCCTCTCTAACTGGTCTCCATGACACATTTGAGGGACCCAGCAGTCAGCAACTGCTGCATATGGCTGGTTCTGACATCCTCTGCCACATGCCATCTCTCTCCGCATCAGTCTGCGGACGCCAGTAGACATAGGACCATGTCCACTCTGGGCCTCCACGGGCCCGACTACGTAAATATCTGTTGTGTGAATATATCAATACTACTCTAGGAACAGAGGAAAAGCAAATCCTCCTCTTCACTGCAAACCAACATGTTTTTCAAGCCTCAACTGCAAAGAATGAATGCCAGCGGCACCCCTCTTCTGTCCCTAAACAGGCACGTGCTGCTGGTGGGCAGCAGAAAAAAAGATGGGCCTCGGGTCCAGGAAAAGGTTTTTAGCTACAATACCTGAAGCACAGTCCACGAAAGAAAAGCGATGATAAGCTGCCTATCAACACTTAAGAAGTGTGCTGGGCAAAAGATATCGTTAAGAGAAGAAGATAAGCCACAGACTTGGAGAAAATATTTGCGAACCATGTGCTTGATAAATGACTTGTATCCAGAGTATATAAAGAGCTTCTAAAACTCAACAAGAAGGAAACCACCAACCCAATTTTTTAAAAGGGAACGGGCAACCCCCTCGGGTCCCCTCCCGCTGTGTGGGAGCTTTTCTGTCTTCTCAATAAATCCTACTTTCAAAAAAATAAAAATAAGAAAAGGGGACGAAGGGGGGTGGAGGAAGAGGCAAAATTCTGAACAGATGCTTCACCAGAGAAAACATACGAACTGCAAACAAGCACATGAAAAGATGCTCACCACCAACAGCCCCCAGGGAGATGTAAATGAAACCCTAGCCAGACACCACTTCATACTCCTAGGATGGCTACAATCAAAAAGACAGAAAACAAGGGCTGGCGAGGATGTGGAGAAATCGCAGTCCTCACACCTCACATGTTGGTGGGAATGTCAAATGGTGCAGGTGCTATGGAAACAGACTGCCAGCTGCTCAAGTGTTAAACACACAATGACCAGAAGACCCAGCAATCCCACTGGAAGTAGACAGTGATGATGGTTTGACGCTTGTGCAACTCTAAATATATAAACAACCACTGAACTATACACTTGAAATGGATGAATTGAAGGTCATGGGAATTATATCTCAATACAGCTGTTTAAAACTGAGAGTTGCCATGACACACCCATTAGAAAGTCAGAAAGAGACAAAAAGAAAATGACCTGACCATCTTAATATTAACTGCTGGTGAGGATTCGGAGCACAGGACTCTCACTGCTGGTAGGACTGCAACAGGACACAGCCCCATTAGAAAAGAGCCATGCAGTTTCTTATAAAGTTAAACACATACCTACCGTATGACCCAACAACCCCTACTCCCCGGGTATTTACCCAAATAAACTAAAAACATGTCCACAAAGAAACCCACATGGCCAATGCTAATGGCAACTTTATTCATCACCACCAACAACTGGAAACACCCCAGAGGTGAACACCCAAAGGTGAACAGAGAAACGAACTGCAAGCATCCTCACGCAGGAATGCGCCTCAGCAAGAAAAGAACTGACTAGTCATCATGTAACCACATGGATGAGTCCTAAGTGCACTATGCTAAGGGAAAGAAACCAGACACAGAGGGCTACACAATGTCTGAGTCTATTTAGAGGACAATTTGGAAGAAGACAAAACTATCAGAATGGAAAACAGATGAGGGGCTGCGAGGGATGGGATAGGGATGAGAGAGAGGGGCTGACTTCAAAGGGACAGCATGAGGGGATCTGGGGAGACGGAAGTGCTCTGTTTGGTGCTACTACGGGGGATGCCAAAACCCAGAGGGAATATCACGGAATACAAACTAAAAAAATAAAAAATAAAATAACATTAAGAACCAGATGGGCAGAGGGAGAGGACCCAAGATGACATGTAGACTGCGACTGATGACTCTAGCTGTGTGACTAATGTCTGACATGCCCATCCTGACGAGCACTGGGGGAAGAGCTGCCATAAACAACTGTGCAGAGCAGTGTTCTAACTAGACACCGTGAGGCAAAAGACTAAAAGAACCACACACAAACACTGGACTCTGGCTGGGAAGTTTACTCCTCACAGGAGTGTGGTTGGCAATTCTGAAGCTACTGTCCAGGTACACTAGAGAGAAACAGATAAGTAAGTAAACCACAGATACTGAGAGCCAGCTTTCTTCCTTCAGAGACAGATGTTACAAAGAAGCAACTGGAGAAGGAGGACTCCAACCACTTAGTGGTGCTGGAATGGAGCTGGAGGTGCCAGGATAAAATTACCTTTATTTTAATATATATACACATACACACAGATATATACAGAAAAACACTTCGATATAAGGGGGTATGTACATATAAAAGTATTCTGACTCGGTCACAAGAGAAGGCCTAGACACAGTGTCATCCCAGTAGCAATGAGTACACTTAGCTCCCCAATCTTGGCTTTTAAGTACCATTCTCCAATGACAGGAGCCAAGGCTACTTGGAGCAAAGGCTGATTCTAGGGCTGAGGCAGGAAACATATAAGGTGAGCCCATGGTGCCATAATGTGAGGAAGTACCCCAAAACCATGGGACCAGGCAAAAACACAGAGGCCAAACTGAGGGAGGGCCCACTGGCCAATACAACAACCTGAATAACAAACCAGATATCAGAGTTGGATTATAACCCAAAGAAAAATCAAATCTCCATGGATCCATATGATACATATAAATGACCAAATACATAAGTGAGGGAGAAGGTAAATCAATGGAGGAGAAGGAACAACTCCTCCTGCCCACAAAATGCCAATTAACGCATGTAGAAGAAATAAAGGAAATAGAAATTACCATTAGAACACCACTGAGAGATGCTCAGTTTAGCAGCTGAAACCACAGAGTATCCCTGATTCAAAATGTCTGGAACCAGAAATGTTTTGGATCTCAGACTTTTTTCAGATTTTGGAATGCTTGCATTAAATTTACTGGTTCAGCATCCCTAATCTGAAATTTGAAATACTCTAATGAGCGTTTTGAGTGTCAAGTCAGCACTCAAAAAATTTTATGTTTTGAAGCGTTTTGGATTAGGAACACTCAATCTGTTTAAAAAGAAACATGTTTTCTATATAGTTTCAAAGCCTCTCCCCCAAAATAGGCATTAATCACTGAAGTGGTTAAATCTATACCCACCAGGATGGAGGGCTGAATTCCCCCCGCCTTGAGTATGGGCTGGACTTAGTGGCCCACTTCTAACAAACAATGTGTGGAAAGGAACAGATAATAACTCAACAGTGGAGAAACTGGCAGATGTCACCTTAACCAGATCAAGGGCAACGCCGTCACCTGTTAATCACAAGTCATGTTAATATCTGGTACTTCTTAATACGATGTGAAGAGTACTTCCTCTCTGTGGTCTTCTTACCAAAATCCATAACCACATACAAATCATAAGAAAACACCAGTCAGACAACCTGAGTTGAGGAAGATTCTACAAATACCTGACTAATAAATACCTTTGAAGACTACCACAGTCACGAAAGACAAGGAAAGACTAAGAAAAGAGATGTGCCAGTTAAATGGAATGTAGCAACCTGGAGCAGATTCTAAAACATTAGTAGTAAACAGGGAAATCCAAAAGAAGTCTGTCATTACTTAATGGTATTACACCAATGTTAATGTCTTAGTTTTGATCATTGTACAGCAGTTATGTAAGATGCTGACGTTAAGGGAAACTGGGTGTGGGGTGTGGAGTCTGCGGGAACTCTCTGTACTATCTTTGCAGTTCTTCTGCATCTAAAGCTGTTTTTAAATTAAAAATAAAGAACCATAAGCATGAGACATTCTCAGGCAGGAAGCATACTCAGCTCAGTCACTGGAAGATTTTTATGTATGTTTAGAGAAACCTGAGTGTGTGAACCTACTTCTTTCTTCAACTGTGAATCCTATGGAATCTAAATACAGTTCAAGTCTTTCTGATGAAACTGTAGCGTACAAGTTGAGATAGGCAGTGAGTATAATATACAGCCATATCTTGAAGACTTACTATGAAAAAATGAAAAATATCTCATTAATAATTTTAAAATATCGATTACATGGTTAAATGATATGTTAAACATATTGGGTTAAATATTAATAAATTGCACTAGTAAAATTAATTTCATCTGTTTCTTTTGACCTTTTTGTTTGTTTTGTTTTGTTTTTGAGACAGGGTTTCATTCTGTCACCCAGGCTGGAGTGCAATGGCATGATCACAGTTCACTGCAGCCTCAAACTCCTGGACTCAAGCGATTTTCCTGCCTCACCCTCTTGAGTAACTGGGACTACAGACACGAACCACAACACAGCTAATTTTTTGATTTTTTTGTAGAGATGGGGGTCTCACTTTGTTGCCTAGGCTGGTCTTGAACCCTTGGCCTCAAATGATCCTCCTGCCTCAATCTCCCAAAGTGCTGGGATTACAGGTATGAGCCACTGCACCTAGCTGCTTTTGACCTTTTCAAATGTGGCTACTAAAAAAAAAAAAAAAAAAAAAAAAAATATATATATATATATATGAAGTTACACATGTGTTTTGCATATTTCTATTGGCAGCCCAGGGTCTGAGATGTAACTCATTGGAACAGGAGGAGCCGCAATTACCTCTGACCACTTCCAGGACAACAAACAGAAATAAAAGGAGCATTTCAGCAAGACTCCCTTCACCTGCCTGGTCCTAGGACACTTAGGAACTAATGTATTCATTCTGGACCACCACCCTGTCCCATGGCAGCACCAGCATGCTCTCCCAAGCTACGGTCAAGGCCCCAGTGTGTTTCTGAAGGAATGACTCAGCCACAGCATGCAGAAGCCTTGGGGTCACCATGTGATTGGGGGAGACCACTGGGTACCCCTCGAAGAGCTGGAACTTCCCACTCAGGGAAGTTCACGTCACACATTCATATGCCCAGCAATGTGCTTTACTGTTGACGTTTAAAAACGGACACTTGTCTAGGTGCAGTGGCACACACCTGTACTCCCAGCTACTTAGGAGGCTGAGGCAGGAGGATTGCTTGAGCCAGGGAGTTCAAGACTGCAGTGAGTTATGATAGAACACTGCACTTCAGCTTTGGAACAGAGCAAGATTCTGATTCTAAAAACAAAATAAAGCCAGGTGCTTATCCAGAATACATAAACAACTCTTCCAGCTCAACCAGAAGAAGAAAAACAGTCCAGCTCAAAAATGGGCAGAGGAGCTGGGCACATGGCTCATGCCTGTCATCCTAGTACTCTGGGAGGCTGAGGTCAGAGGAACGCTTGAGTCCAGGAGTTTAAGACCAACCTGGGCAACATATGAGATCCCGTTTCTACAAAAAAATCAAAAAATTAAGCAGGCACGGTAGCCCATGCCTGTAATCCCAGTTACTCAGGAGGCTGAGGTGGGAGAACCACCTGTGCCCGGGAGGTCAAGGATGCATGATGGTTTGGCCACTGTGGAAAACAATCGTGGCAGGCCCTCAAAAGATTAAATATAAAGTGACCACATGGGCCGGGTGCGGTGCCTCATGCCTACAGTCCCAGCACTTTGGGAGGCCGAGGTGAGAGGACTGCCTGAGCCCACGGGTTTGAGATCAGCCTGAGCAACTTAGCAAGACCTCATCTCCACAACAAATCAAAAACTTAGCTGGGTATGGTGGCGCGTGTCTGTAGTTCCAGCTACTTGGAAGGCTGAGGCACAAGGATCACCTGGGCCCAGCAGGTCAAGGCTGTGGTGGCCAGGAGCATGCCACTGCCCTTCAGCCTGGGTGACAAAGTGAGACTCCAATTCAAAAATAAATAAATAAATAAATAAAAAATAAAGTGACAATATGACCCAGCAATCCCCTTTACGCATTCAGTCATCCTCAGTACTTGTAGGATATTGGCTCCAGGACGCCCCTGTGGACACCATAATCCACAGAGACTCTAGTCCCTTCCATCAAAGGCCACAGTGTTTGTGCATAACCTACACACACTCGCCTCCACATTTTAAGTCACCTCTAGATTACTTACAATACCTAAATGACGCCTACACATCACTTCATTCATGTGAACTCAACGTAGTACTAATGCGGTACTTGGCACACAGCACATTCAAGTGTTGCTTTTGGGAATTTTGTGGGTTTTTTCCCCCAAATATTTCATATCTGTGGTCAGTTGAATTAACAGATGCCAAACCCATGGATACAGAGGGCTCACTGGAGACCCAAAGGAAGTGAAAACTGGTACTCAAACAACTACACGTACACCCATGTTCATAGCAGCACTGTTCTCAGTTGTCAGAGAGAGAACATAAACAAACCGCGGTACATCATACAGTGGAACATAACTTGGCCATGAAAAAGAACGACGTTCTTGCACGTGACACGTGGATTAACTCACAGTACTAAGGAAAAGAACCATGACATGAGGGTCACATATTGTATGACTCCATTTATATGAAACTTCCCAATAGGTACATCCATCAGGGCAGAACACAAATCAGTGGCTGCTGATGGGCTGGGGTGGGGGATGGAAAACAACTGGGTATGGGGTCTCCTTTGGGGAGTGATGAAAATGTTTTGGACCTCGAAAGAGGTGGTGGTTGCACAACATTATGAACGTACTAAATGCCACTGAATTGTTTGTTTTAAAATGGCTAATTTGATGTTAGGTCAATTTCACCTCAATTTTTAAAAAGGTTGGTGGAGGCACTTACACACTGGTTGTGCAACGAGCCTTTTTGCATTTAGTCATACAACAGCTATCCCCTCTGGAATAAACCTCGTCTATGGTGTAGTTACTCATTCAACAAATATTTACCAAATGCTCCTACCTCTGTGCTGGAGGCCAGTAGAGAACAAAAGCAGTGTCCTGGTCTCAAAAGCTGACTTTCAGGTGGTAGAGAAATAAACTTGTTTATTTTAAAATTCCTCTCCCCTACATCCTTGTACGAACCAAATCCAGATGAGAGGATCAGAGCAGATCATTCGGGGTGTACCACATCATCATTGTGGAAACCTGGGCAGGCTGATCTCCCCAAGTTTTTACTTTCCTACCTGTAAGGTAGGGAAAGAACAGTACCTACCTAACCCTGGAGCATGTGAGGATTATGGAAACTACTGAGTAAAATGCACAGCACAGCCCCTGTATATAAAGATTACCATAAATGTGGGGAAAGAAACTTGGAGGAATGGATGCTGAAATGAACAGTCACCTCTGGAGAAAAGAGTGAACTGAGGTAGAAATCAAAAGAATTCTTTATCTTAATATTGTACTTTTGCTATGAATGTATTATATATGAAATTTTTAAAAATTTAACTACAAAAAAAAAAAAAAATCCCACAGGAGCCAAAATAATTCAATGGCAAAAGAATGGTCTTTTTTAACAAGTGATACTGGACAATTTGATATCCATATACCACAAAGCAAAACAAAATAATAACAAAAGGAACTTTAACCACACCTTGCACAATATATATTCAAAATTTAACTCAAAATGTAGCACGGATGTAAAAGTTAAACCTAAAACTACAGAACCTAGTAGAAAACACAGGAACATCTTAGTGACTCTGGGTTAGGTGAAGTGTTTTCAGATAAGACATACATACATACAACACAAACAGCAAAACCCATAAACTAGACTTCATCCAAATTAAGAACTTCTGTTGTTTTCAAGACACTGTTAAGAGATTGAGAAGACAAGCCATAGAGAATATATTTTCAAAATCAAAGTTTGATAAAGAACTGATATGCAGAAACATAAACAACTCTTACAAACTCAATAACAAGAAAACAGAAAACTCAACTTTAAAAAAAGGGGGGAAGACACTTTAAAGACAATTCACCAAAGAAGACATATAGAATGGCAAATAGGCACATGAAAAAATGCTTAAAGATACTACTAGTCATTAGAGGAATGCAAATTAAAACCATATGCTGCACCAAACCTATTAAAATGGTTAAAACCAAAAGAACTGACAGTAGCAAGTGCTGATGAGAATACAGAGCCACTGAGTGAGACTCGTTTCACTGCAGGCAGGAATGCAAAATGAAGGAAGTCCCTGCTTCGCACGAACTACTTCAGAAGTAAATGGATTAAACATGCCAATAAAAAGACAGAGATTAAAGAATGAATAAAAAACACAATCCAACTATATGCTGTGTATAAGGTACTTGCATTGGACCCTAAAACACAAATACATTGAAAATGAAAGGATGGGAAAGGCATACCATGTAGATAATAAACAAAAGAAAGCTGGTTCAGCTGTGCTAATATCAGACAACATAGAGTTTAAGTAAAATATTGTTACAAGAAACAAAGGATAGTATATACAGAGGGTGTATACAGAAAAGCATACACATTTTAAGGAGAGAAAAAAACTGTATTAAAATTATAATATTCAATATACACCAACAACAAAAGATGAATACAAGTCAAGTCTGACTTCTGCAATTACAAGAGGTGCTCAAAGTGGTTATAATCAGCATCCAGACACTTCTGACTATGGCCAACTAAAAGGAATAAATAGATAATATCTCTTAAAATGTATATACATTTTTTTGCACCCCCAGTATTAATAAAACCATCACTTCATTGAGAATGTGTAACAATTATAAATACATATGCACCAAACAACAAAGCTCCAAAATACATTATGCAATATTAAAAGAACTGAAAGGACAAAGAGACAGCTTTACAGTACTAGCTGGAGACATCAACAAATCATTTTCAATACTGGGTAGAAACATCTACAATCTACAGGGAAGGTGAATAAAAAACAAAGGACCCGAACAACACCAGAAACCAAATAGACCTAACAGACTATTCAAAAGACTCCACTCTACAAAAGCAGAATACATTCTTCTCAAGTACACATAGAACATTCTCTAGGAAAGGCCTTACATCAGGCTATAAAATAATTCTCGGTAAATGTTGAATGACTGAAATCATACAAAGTATCTTCTGTGGCCACATTGTAATGAAGCTAGAAATCAATAACAGAAGACTGGAAATTTTGCAAATACATAGCAATGAAACAACACACTCTTGACTGTCACTTTGAGGTGTCACCTTGATTAAGAACAGAAGACTGGATTTTTAAAAATGTGGTATATATACATAATGGAATATTACGTAGCCATAAAAAAGAACAAAATCATGAACTTCACAGCAACGTGGATAGAATTAGAGTTTATAATACTGAGTGATCTCTCACAGAAACAAAGAGTTGAGCTGAGTATCACATGTTCTCACTCATAAGTGGACCTTGAACAACTACTGTATTACTGTAGGAAAGGGATTGAAAGTAGTGGGAAACTGTGGGGAGGGGCTTGGGGTGTGGGTAGCTGGGATTGACAGTAGTCAATATCCACCTGGGGAAGGGGGGGGCAACACCTCATCAATAAGGGTACCTGCAAAATGAACATTTGTATACCTAACCCAGAATTGTACTCCACAATTTCAAAATAAAAATTAAAAGAGAAAATAAATAAATAGAAAGAAATACCTAGAGAACTGGCAGAGTGTTATTTATGGGTGTGTATGTGAGGGTGTTTCCAAAGGAGACCAGCATGTGAGTTGGAGTGCTGAGTGGAGAACAGTACCTTCCATCCAATTGGCTGATGGCCCACAAAGAACAAAAAAGACAGAGAAATGGCAATTTCCTCTGTGTGTGTGTGTGTGTGTGTGTGTGTGTGTGTGTCTATCTCTATATCTCTATCTCTATCTCTTACTGGTTCTGTCTCTCTGGTGAAAAAAATCTGATTAAGACAACAACCAATGGATCAAAGAAAAAAAAAAATCACTAGAAAAATTAGAAAATACTTTGAGATAATGAAAACAAAATACAACATATCAAAACTTATGGAATACAGTGCAAGCATTGCTCAGAAAAATGTATAAGTGTAAACATCTACATTACAAAATAAGAGCAATGTCAAATCAACAACTTTATACCTTACAGAACT
Source organism: Carlito syrichta (assembly GCF_000164805.1). NCBI lineage: Eukaryota > Metazoa > Chordata > Mammalia > Primates > Tarsiidae > Carlito > Carlito syrichta. The sequence continues at coordinate 187,129 of NW_007100116.1, read as the reverse complement.
AGAAAAAGAACTAAACTCAAAGCTACGAGGAAAGATAAGAAAAGAGACAAATGAAATAGAGAGTAAAACACAAGAGAGAATCAATGAAATTAAAAGTTGTTTCTTTGAAGAGATCAATTAAACTGATAAACCTTTGACTAGATTAAGAAAAAAGAACATACAAATAACACAAATCAGAAATAAAATTGGGAACTTCCAACCTTACAGAAATTAAAAGTATTATGAGAATACTGTGAAAATTATATACGATATAGTAGTTACTCTAGATAAAACAGACATATTCCCAGAAACAAATGACTAAAACTGACTCAAAAAGTAGAAAGTCTTAACAGATATATAACAAGTAAGAGACTGAATCCATAATCAAATCCTTCCCCAAAAGAAAAGTCCAGGACCAGGCAATTCAGTGATGAACTCTACCGAACATTCAAAGAAGAACAAACACCAATCCTGCTCAAACTCTTCTCAAATTTAGAAGAGGGAATATTTCCTAAGACATTCGATGATGAGGTCAGCTAAATTACCCTGATATCAAAGCCAAAGATACCACAAGAAAACTACAGACCAATATTCCCTATGAATACAGACATAAAAATTCTCAATAAAACACTAGCAAATCCAATCCAATAGCACATTAAAAAGATTGTACACCACAAACAAGAAGGATTTGTCCCAGGAGTGGGGCGGGAGGAGGGGGACGGTTCTACATAAAAATCAATCAATCAATATAATGTAGCATTTTTTAAAAACGTGATTTTTCTCAATAGAGGCAGTTATAAGCACCTGACAAAATTCAACAACAGTTCATGATAATACTTTTTTTTTTTTAAGAAATTCAGCAAACTAGGACTAGAAGGCGTGAAATAATAAGAAATATATATATGGTCTCTGGCCCTCGTCCTGGAACAAACTTTTAAAATCCTTGAAACTTTCTGAGTGATAGGGGTATCTGGAGCATCTTTTGTTTTAATATTTGGTTTTAGTCCTGGGTTCCTGACACAACAGTTTCTAAGACCCCTGACATCTTTTAGGTGATAGAGCGTGTTGTATGATCATGAGAAGCCTGGTGACAGAAAGCCCCCACAGCTTCAGGATGGGGGCTAGTTGCCAGAGGAACCAATCATGTGATAGAGGGTTGGAATTTTCAGTCCCACCCTCTGATCTTATAGGAGAGGAGAATGTCTGGACATAGTGTCCAAGCACCAACGGCCAGTGATTTAGTTAATCATGCCTATGTAAACAAAGGGGTTCAGAGGGCTTCCAAGTTGGTAACTATAGCAAGGTGCTAGGTGTGGCCCATCCAGAGGGCACGGAAGCCCTGCACCCTTCCCACATACCTTGTCCCATGCACCACTCCTGTTTGGCCAGAACTGAAAAAAACAGTAATAGTAAAATGCTTTCCTGAGCCAATGTACAAAATTATTGAACCTAAGGAGGTGGATCTCCCAATTTATGGCCAGGTAAGTAGACAGGTGGCAACCTGGGACTTGCGACTGGCACCTCCAGTGGGGGCAGTCTTGCGGAGCTGAGTCCCTAACCTGGGGGTCTGCACTAACTCAAGACAGCACCATAATGGAATCAAGTTGCAGGTCACCCAGGTGGTGTCCATACAGAACTGGAGAATTACAATGCGTGGGAAATCCACATATCTGGTGTCAGAGACACTGTGGCTGAAGAAAACGGGCTTGTTTCTTTGAGCAGGGGACCTCCTTAACCCAATGAAGGGTCATTTGTAAAATCTCACAGCTGACATCACACTCAATGGTAAAAGATGGGAAACTCCCCCGCCCCCCCATCAGAAACAACACAGGATGCCCCCTTTACCACTGCTATTCAATACTGGAAGTCCTAGCCACCAAAGCAATGAAGCAAGAAAAAGAAACAAAAGACATCCAAATTGAAAGAAGTAAAAGTATCTCTATTTGCAGACGACAAAATTCTATACACAGAAAATCTCAAAGAAGCCACAAAAAAACAAAGAATTCCAAGGCCAGGCATGGTAGCCCATGCCTATAATCCCAGTATTTTGGGAGGTCTAAGGTGGGAGGACTACTTAAGGTCAGAAGTTTGAGACCAGCCTGGGCAACACAGCAAGACCCAGTCTCTACAAAAAATAGAAGAAAAAAAAAGTTAGCTGGTTGTCATGGTGTCTATAGACCCAGCTACTCAGGAGGCTGACACAAGAGGATTACTTGAGCCCAGGAGTTTGAGACCAGCCTGGACAACATAATGAGACTTCATCTATACAAAAAAAAAAAAAAAGAAAAGAAAAGAAAAAGGAACTAGGCCTGATGGCACCTGTAGTCCCAGCTATGGGAGGATCGCTTGAGCCCAGGAGTTCAAGGCTGCGGTGAGCCATGATTGCATCACTGCACTCCAGTCTGGGTGATAGAGCAAGACCCTGTCTCTAAAAAGAAAGAAATAAATAAAATAATTCCAATTATGCAGCCATAAAGAAGGACAAACATATGAACTTCGCAGCAACTTGGATGGATTTGGAGTCTATCATACTCAGTGATCTATCACAGAGAGAATAGAGTACTATATGTTCTCACTCATAAACGGACCTTGAACAATTATCGTAATACTATAAGAAAGGGATTGGCAGTAGCAGAAAACTGCCAGGGGAGGGGAGTGGGACTGGCATTGAGGGAAACTGCCAGGAGAGGGAGGGGCACACCTCATCAACAAGGGTGCCTACATAATGAACATTTGTATACCTAACCTGAATTGTACCCACATCTTAAAAAAAAAAAGAAAGAAAAGAAAGAATGCCATTTACAATAGCACCAGAAGAATGAAATACCTAGGAATTAATTTAACCAAATAGGTAAAAGACTAATATATAATAAAAACTACCAAACATTGCTGAAAGAAGTTAGAGAAGATCTAATTAAATAGAAACACCTCCCATGTTTATAGATCAGAAGACTTGATCTTGCTAAGATGGTAACAGTCTCAAAGTGATTACAGATTCAATGCAATCTCTATCAAAATTCCAGGGGAATGTTTTGCAAAATGGAAAAGCCAGATCCCAAACTCCTATGGAATTACAAGGGGCCCAGAATAACCAAGGTCATATTGAAAGGGAAAGAAAAACAAAACACAAAGTTGGAGGGCTCACATTTTCTGATTTCAAAACTCCCCACAAATGACAGCAATCAAAACTGTGTGGTATTAGCATAAGGACAGACATATATAAACCAATGAACTAGAATTAAGAGTTCAGTTTTAAATCCAAAATCTATGGCCAACTGATTTTCACCAAAGGTGAAAGCGTGCTAAGACCACTCAACGGGGAAAGAAGAGTCACTTCAATGGTGCTGGGGCATCTGGAAAACCACATGCAAAAGAGTAAGGTTAAACCCCTACACCTCAGTCCATATACAAAAGTTAACTCAAAGTAAATCAACTATCTAAATAAAGGAACTAAAACTATTAAACTGGGATAAGTAAACATAGGGGCAAATCTTCACGACCTCGGATTTGTTAATGGAGTCAGATTTGACACCAAAAGTGTGAGCAACCAGAGGAAAAAAATAAACTGAATTTCATAAAAATGTAAAGCGTTTGCATGGCAAAAGACATTATCAAGAATGTAAAAACAAAAACCTGCAGAAGAGGATAAAACCACACATCTGGTAAGGGTTCAAGATCCGGAATAGTTAAAGAACGTCTATAACACAACAGCAAAACAACAACCAGCCCGATTCAAAAGCAGGCAATGGATGTATGAGACATTTCTCCAAAGAAGATACACAAGCAGCCAGCAAGCACATGACAAGATGGTGAACAACACCGACCATGAAGGAGACGCAAATAAAAGCCCCAACCACAGCATTTCCCACTTGGCAGGATGGCTATAATGCTTTAAGCTGAGAATTGTGAAGAAAAGGAGCCTTCACACATTGCTAGTGGAAATACAAAATGGTGCAGCCACTGTGAAAACAGTGTGGCAACTCCTCAAAAACTTACACAAAAAATCACTGTGTGTCCCAGCACACACACCCAAAGGAACGGCAAACTGGTGCTCAATGAGCACATGTAAACGAATGTTCACAGCAGCACTACCCACAACAGCCAACAGGCAGAGACAGCCAAACGTCTATCGACAGACAAGCAGACAAACAGAATGTGGTACAGGTGATCCTCGGTACTCAGACTCCACATTTTTAACTCACCTACAAACTGGAGTTTATATGTCAACCCCAATCTCGGCTTTACAGTCACCGGCACACACACAGAGAACAGCCAGACCCTGAGTGGTCCAACATACACGTCCACAGTGGAAGTCAAATAAGGCGACTGTCTTCTTGTTTCAGAAAAATTTCTTTATAGCACGTATATACTATTTTTGTAATCAGACAAAGTCCTCTTGTTTTTTTTTCCCTTGGGAGAAAGGAGTGACTTATCTGTAAAATGAGCATCCTGCCAACAACAGGTCAAACAAAATGCAGCTTCTGTTAAGTTCTAGTGCCTAACTCCACGTAAAACCAGCTCCCTCACTTTACAGACAATGCTGTACTCAAGGTCAAGTGCACTTGCTTAAAAAACCCTCATGCCTCTACAAGAAAATGTGCTTCTGCCCTGGTTATGGATTCAGCCCACTCACTGGAAAAGCCAAACGTGTTTTCCATGGCTGGAGCCTCGCCCCTGGGCCCTCTCAGGTCTCTGAGGCTCCTTTCTCCACTGAACATTCTTGCCCAGATTAACTGGTAAGGAGCAAAACCACCTCAACAGCAACAACGAACACTGGTAAAGTGCCCAGCATACGCTGGGTCACGGCCAAGTGCTATACCTACTGTCTCTCTCCCACAATCTTCCTAATAGCCAGAGAAGTCGTTCTAATCAGAAGCCCCCACTGAAACATAGAGAAACTGAGGCCCAGAGGAGTCACCAGCCCACAGTGACAGCCAGTTACCAGGATTTGAACCCCAGCATGTCCACCTCCAACCTGTGCTCTCTCCCTACCACTGCTCTCTCCCTACCTGGCCAGGACACACAGCCGCTGCTCCCAACCCATCCTATCACCAACTTCTTTGTCTACTACCCTGAAATTCACCCAGCCTTACCACCAGTGAATAAATCGAGACTAATGACTGAACACAAGCCTTGCCTACATCAGGATGGAAAAGCAGTCAGTGTATCCATTCACTGTCCCAAATCATATTCCAAACCTGTGTCAGCTGCCTTTGCAATTAGCCCATACTCATTTTTCACACTTGTCTAATCTTTACACAACTTTTTTTTTTTTTTTTTTTTTTTGAGTCAGAGTTTCACTCCCATCGCCCAGACTGGAAGGCAGTGGCACACTCAAGGCCACCCCAGTGTTGACCTGCTGGGCTCCGGCAATCCTTCCAAGTACCGGAACTACAGGCACGTACCACCACACCTGGTTAATTTTTTGATTTATTGTAGAGATGAGGTCTTGTCAAGTTGCCCGGGCTAGTCTCGAACCTGCGGACTCAGGCAAGCCCCTTGTCTCAGCCTCCCAAAGTGCTGGGATTACAGGCTGAGCCACCGAGCCCAGCCTCTTTACAAAACTTCTAAAGTAAGGACCAGGCGTGGTGGTTCACACTTACAATTCTAGCACTTTGAGAGGCAAGCCAGGAGGCTCACTTTGACCGAGGAGTTCAAGACCAGCCTAGGCAACACAGCAAGACCTCATCTCTACAAAACAATTTAAAAATTAGCCGGGCGTGGTAGCTATTTGGGAGGCTGAGGAGGGAGGATCGCCTGAACCCACAGGTTGAGGCTGCAGTGAGTCATGATCGTGCCACTGCACTCCAGCCTGGGTGACAGAGCGAGACCCTGACTCAAAAAGAAAAAAAGAAAAAGAAGGGACTTACATAGAGACAATCTTTGCAGAACACAATACAGGAAATAATACTGTCCCTGGCACCCAGGTGTAAGTAAAAGTCAGGATTCATTAAGAACCGTCACTCTAGGTCAACGAGTATGTGCTTACGCAGAGCTGGTTCCAACTCCTGCTCCACCAACTTCTGTGTGGCCTTGACCCAGTGACTCAGGACCCATGGGGGCCTCCAACTGCAGACTGAGGCGGCTGCCTCCCCCAGGGCTTGTTTGGAGACTAAATACATGCAGGCTTAGCACAGTGTCCAGCATGCCGCACACAAGCCGCCATAGCTGCGATCAAGACCCGTATCCCTAACCCTCCTGTGGGGGCCTCACCTCCCGGGTGATCTCAATGCATCCCGCTCTAAAGCTGTGGGCACAACCACCAGGGAATAAAGGACTCCTGGGGAACAGGCCCAGAGCGCAAGGAGGCAGCCAGCCTCTGTCCTGAGAGAGAACACTGGCTCTCAGAAGAGGCTCACGGCAGAGCTCCAATCCCAACCACGCGGCCCCTGCAGGAATTGTTCAGACAAATCAACATCGAGGAACATGGCTTTTGTTTTTGTTTTTTTTTCTAACAGAAAAGCTGGCCGTCCTCCAACAGGGTTCAAATGAAAACACATGCTGAGATTCAAAAAATCTGCTACACCTAAAATGGAAGAATCTCACTATATGTAAATTATACCTTGATAAACTGGACATAAACAAAAGGTGACACTTGGGCAGCAGCTTGGGGCCCAAGGCAACAGGCATTCTCAAAGAACGTGGGGCCTGGGTGACCACACAAGAACACCCCGAGCAGAGACCCCCAAAGACCCCAAAAGAGCAGGTGGGATCCAGGACACCCTGGGAAGGAGTTCTCTGCCCTCCTGATGTCCCAGCACGAGGGAGGATGCTAAGCCCGGCAGTGACCAGCCTGTGGCCAAAGGGCTGCCCACACCCCTTCCCTACCAGCAACAGGATGTAGAGGGTGGAACCTCGGGGAACTCGGAGCAGACACAACCCTGAAGTCTGCACTTCAGGCTCAGGTGAACGTTGTAGGACACAGCAGGTGGGTGACCGAAGCAGCAGCCCCTCTTAGGGCCCTCGCTGCAGTGGGCAGAGTGGCATTGACTCAGGATTCTTCAACACCAGGGGGCTGCTGGCCTGTGGCCCATGTGAGGATCCCCTCCATAGGCAAGGATGAGAAGCAGGCGCCAAACACACAGCACTGACCGGGCCCTGCCTCCAAGTCCCACATGTAGCCCAAGTGCCCCCGGCAGATCCCTGAAGAACACTGGGAAGTGGGGCAGGTACCGCAGTGTACATGTGGCTACAGGCCACGTCAGGCACCAGACAGGTGTCAGGGAATACAAAAAGCCCCACCGAGCTTAGGCGCAGGGGCTCACACCTTTAGTCCCAGCTACTCAGGAGAGACTCCAATGGGAAGGTCACCTGAACCCAGAAGTTCAAGGCTGTGGTGAGCTGTGATCGTGCCACTGCACCCTAGCCTGGGCCAGAGTGAGACCCTGTCTCTTAAAACAAAACAAAACAAAAAAAACAAAGCCTGGCTAGCCCATGGGACCCCAACTGCTTCTGAACCTCAAAGCAACTTAATCTAAATCACCCCAGAGAGGAGTTTCAACTGGCCACATGGACTCTGGCACCACCACCCACCCCCTACAGGACACCAGTGCCTAGGCTGCAGAGTGCTTTCCTCAGACAGGCTGAAGCAGTCTCCTCAACCACCCAAGGGCGGCTGCTATTAACATCCCCCTTCCGTGCCCAAGGGAGCTCGGAGAGCCCAGTGCACACCTGCCATGGGACTGCCCCTGGGTCCCAGGTCAGGAGGACTCAGCCCTCAAGCAGGTCCACCTGCAGCCAGACGTGGCTCTTTTACCAATGGGGCTTCAGTTCCAAGAAGGCCCCAGAATGACCCCTGCTTCTGTGAGCCGGACCCTAGGAGGCCTCACACTTGAAATCTGGCTGAGTTGCATCTGCTGAAAGGTCACCCAGCTCCTGGCAGGCAACATACCCCAGTGCCATGCCTAGGGGCCCTTAATGCCGGGGGGTTTGCAGAAAAGTATCCTGCCACATCTCGGCATGCTGGGTGCAAACCATGGACTTGAGCAAACAGGATGGCATCCTCAGGTCTTCCCAGAAGACCTCCCTCCCCAAAGATGGCAGCACTGTCCCACACCAGTCTAGCTGTACTCGTGGGAAAGCAGCCAGCCATGGCTAAGCCGCCTCAAGCCAGAAAATGCCATGGTTGGCCCCTTGGTGACGCCTGGGGGGAGGAGCAGAGGCAGACCCCTGAGTTGTTTTAATTATTTGGCAAAAACAAGGTTAGAAACTACAGATGATAGAAAATAAAATCTGCAATCCTACCACCCAGATTACCACTGCTAACATTTCCAATGCAATTCCTTTTTTCTACGCATATATATGTAACTTGGGTGACCCATTCAACATTCCATGTTACCAAGAACTCTTTCCCCTGAAGCTCACCAAAGACTCCAGCTGAGAATCAGACGCATCTTAACTTTATCTAGCCCGTCACCTGCTATCAGACACTAGGTGAGTTCCAGATCTCAATCACTCATAGGCCTAGTGGCTAACCCTCTAGGACCATCTAGGGGCCTGTCCCCATTGGAATGAGGCCCAGTCACTCCCCTAAAGAAGCAGGACCCAGGGGGATGCACACCTGCCACCATGAGCCTTCCCATGTCCCAGCCCCTGCCGGCCGTGAGGGTCGAGATGGAAGCTGTGGCACTCTGGGCCCAGGGCCTCCCTGGGATGCATGTCCTGCTCACTCCTGCTCAAGGAGCCTACCTTGTTTTTGAAGTGCACCTCGATGGGCATGATGAAGCCAGCATACCCCGACTCCTCCACTTTGTAGGGGGGCTCCTTGCACACTGAAAAGGGAAAGAAATGCATCCATCAGCTTCCTGCCCTGTTCAGGTCCAGCCCCCTCCCACCTCCTTACTAGGGCACTTTTAGCCTCTCAGGAGGCAGCTTTTTGGGACGCTGAGCTCCCCGAGAGTCGAATTCCATGCCAAAGGGGTCCTAAGGTATACAAGGGGCAGGGCAGAGGAAGAAAAGGTGACTTGGCCACATAAGTGGGCAGTAGAGGGAGACTGGGAAGGGGCATGAGACTCTGTCATCTGGGTTCTTGTTCCTGTACCGGATGGGGAAGGCTGCACAAGTTCACCCGACTTGGGTGAGCAAGTGTGACCCGAGTGACATGGGAGACCCAGAGGTCCTCCATCTTCCAGGCAGGGCCACACACTCTATCACAAGCTCCAACTCGGGAGCTAAGTCCCCGCTCAGTGCCAGGGACACATGTGCTGGGAGACGGGGAATAACAGACTCAGCTGGGACCCTCTTCTCAGGGTCTATTTCAGTGCCTGAAAATAGCATACCCAAGTGATATGAACAGAACCCGGTCAACCCAGAGATGAAAAGAAAACCAAACTAGAACAAAGGAGGAAGGCAGAGTCTATGTAAAACAATATCCCATAGCCTCACCCTCCAGAACGTGCCATCAGTGTTGGGACAGGCATGTGTCCCTATGCGAGAGTCATGGAGACGCTGTCCTCCCCCTTCTAAGAAAAAAGTTAGAGGAGCTGAGACCAAATCCTTGTTCCCTCTCCTCTACAGAGAAATCACGACAGAGTAGGAAATATCTTGCCAGCTGTTTCAGGCATTTTCACCCGCTCTATTGAGGTGTGGCCGGTGTATTAGAAGGTGCACATACTTAATGCCTGCACTTCCATGAGTTTGGGGCGACATGTATACCTGCACTTCCATGAGTTTGGGGCGACATGAAACCATCACCACCACAAGGCCATGAATATGTCCATCACCTCCCAAAGTTTCTCTCACCCCTTATTATTGCTTTTGTTTTCTGAGAACACGGAACATAAGCTCTAGGCTCTCAGAAATTGTAAGTTTACACTACAGGCTTAGCAGCTGCAGGCACTATGCTGCACGGTAGACCCAGGACTTATCCTGTGTCACTTCAACTTTGACCTCTGACTGTCCCTGCCCCTGGCAACCACCCTCCTACCCTCTGCTTCTCTGAGTTTGACTACTGTAAATTCCACATGTGAGTAAGATCCATGTAGCATCTGTCTTCTGGGTCTGGCTTATTTCACTTAGCATAATGCCAGTTGTGAAAAACCTTTACACACATATCTATACTAGAAAGGTAACTCTTCAGTGGGCCAGAAATTGCTAGAAGACAGCTAATGAAACTTAGTAAACCATGATTTTTTAAAAATGGAAACTATAAGGTTTTTCTTTAACAAAAGACTCTCCAGTATCTACCTCGTGTATCTCAAGGTTGGTGTGACAAGGGACCTTTAGGCAGGGCTGGCTGGACACCCAATCTGCGAGCTTCAGGGGTGCAGGGAAGGAGCGAGGGACCTGTCCCTGCACCTCCTGAAGCTCGCAGATTGGGTGTCCAGCCAGCCCTGCCTAAAGGTCACTTGTCACACCAACCTTGAGATACACGAGGTAGATACTGGAGAGTCTTTTGTTAAAGAAAAACCTTATAGTTTCCATTTTTAAAAAATCATGGTTTACTAAGTTTCATTAGCTGTCTTCCAGCAATTTCTGGCCCCACTGAAGAGTTTACCTTTCTAGTATAGATATGTGTGTAAAAGGTTTTTCACAACTGGCATT
>NW_007100116.1:158870-176588 GCF_000164805.1 Carlito syrichta | reverse complement strand
AACCATCACCACCACAAGGCCATGAATATGTCCATCACCTCCCAAAGTTTCTCTCACCCCTTATTATTGCTTTTGTTTTCTGAGAACACGGAACATAAGCTCTAGGCTCTCAGAAATTGTAAGTTTACACTACAGGCTTAGCAGCTGCAGGCACTATGCTGCACGGTAGACCCAGGACTTATCCTGTGTCACTTCAACTTTGACCTCTGACTGTCCCTGCCCCTGGCAACCACCCTCCTACCCTCTGCTTCTCTGAGTTTGACTACTGTAAATTCCACATGTGAGTAAGATCCATGTAGCATCTGTCTTCTGGGTCTGGCTTATTTCACTTAGCATAATGCCAGTTGTGAAAAACCTTTACACACATATCTATACTAGAAAGGTAACTCTTCAGTGGGCCAGAAATTGCTAGAAGACAGCTAATGAAACTTAGTAAACCATGATTTTTTAAAAATGGAAACTATAAGGTTTTTCTTTAACAAAAGACTCTCCAGTATCTACCTCGTGTATCTCAAGGTTGGTGTGACAAGGGACCTTTAGGCAGGGCTGGCTGGACACCCAATCTGCGAGCTTCAGGGGTGCAGGGACAGGTGCCAGGGAATGAGCCGTTCTGGGCTCCCGGTGTCAACCCAAGGCTCCCTCCGCAAAATCACCCTCAGAAGCCCCACCTTCCTCAAAGCCAAGCGCAAGCACCCTGCCACCAGCTGCCCGCCTGACCCACCCCATGAGAAGCTTCCGGAGGGACACCCAGCTGGTGTTCGAGGCCTGCTCAACCGGGCTGAGTTCTCTGCTGGGACATGGGGGACATGGGGGACACAGCCTACCGGGAGGCCAACAGGAGACCGGCTGCTCCTGTTGGGTACTATGAACTCCATCACCCAACACTGGGGTGTGCACGTGAATCATTACTGCTGCCAAATGCAGCAGGAACCACATCCACTCATTCATTCATTCACCTCACCCCTATCTGACAATCGGGGGCTGGGTGATGACAGAGGCCAGAAGGACACCTCTGGCTCCTTGGCGCTTACTCCTGAGGAAGTCACCCCCCTCAGATTGACAGCCACACTGGGAGTAAGGCACAGTCCTGCCTGCAGGGCAACTCCAGGTCCACAGGGAGACTCTGTAGCCTGTGGGGACCTCTCCGGGTGGCCCGGGCCCCACTCGTGGCTCCAGCCCCACTCCCTCCTGCTCCCCTGACATCCTGCCAGGGATGCAGAGTGGGGACCTCCTACACCAGCTCAGGACCCAGCACCCACCGCTCGCCCAAGACTGGGGTCGCCTGGGCTCCTCCTCTCCTGTGGTTCAGGCCACACCCCTCACATCTTGCCTCAGGCTCCCTCTTGGGTGTCTTCTGAATTGGACTGTGCCAGACAGCCCCCTCTGCCCTCACAACCAGCAAGGCACTTCCTCACCTTCCGCCTCAGCTCTCGGCAGCCCAGCCCCGGGCTGGCAATCCAGCCACACCACACCTGAGAGCACAGATCGTCTTCTCCAGGACCCTGCTTGGAGCCTCCCACCAGTCACAGCTCCCTCCCACAGGCCCGCAAGACACCGCACTCACAAGGTCCACCTTACTTGATTCCCCGCCTTAGACCCCAAGCCCTGTCCCATTTGGCCCCACATCCCCAGGGCCTGGACTGGGACATAACACTCCCCTTGGGGAGCATTCAGGCGAGCATCAGTCAGACACACTGGACGGCTCCATGCCATGGCTCCATCAAGTGGTCCAGGGCCAGGAACACTCCTGAACAGGGAGGCCAGGCCATGGCTGCAGCCTCCGTGAGTCCCTCGATCCTATCTCAGCGGAGAGAGAAGGTGGGTCTGAGATCTACTCCTAGTCTGAATCTCACCCAGTCACAGAGGCCCATGTTAGGGCTACCTCCTAGGAGGGACAGACCCAGCCTCCCTCAGCCTCTGACCTCTAGGTCACTTGCTTCTGCTGAGGGTAGTTATCTATCCAAATCTACTGCCATGTCCTATCCGCAGTCCCCATCCCCTCAAGGAAGGGACCCCGTCCTGTGTTTCTGAGTCTCTCTCCAAAGGCCTCTCATGTGACAGGTACTCTGAGGCTGGAGAATGTCCAGCGTGTCTGACAGATACTTGCCCAAATGCTCCCAAAAGGGAGTGTCATGTCCCATGGGGATGCAGGCCCAGGGGATGCAGCGCCAAATGGGACAGAGCCTCCAGAAAGGGCCGAGAGAAACCACAGGCTGCCAAATAAAGGGTGCAGGCTTCCGGGCCAACAGGGAAGACCAGGCAGATGAGCTGGTCTCTGTCCCACCTGAGGGCCCATGGGATCACTATCCTATGTGGAGCGGAGAGGACAAGGAGGAGACTCGCACAGTCAGTGTTTCTGGAAGGCAAAAAGCAGATGAAGCCACACTGAGCAACAGACAGGACAAGGAAGCTGTCGCCCAGTGTCAGTGGCAGAGGCGCTGCGGGTCAGAGACACACAGGGCGAGGATCTGAAGGCCTGAGTGCGGCCTGGACAGGCCCAGAGGGTAGCAGTGAGGATGAATTCTGAGAAGGAAGGGGATGGAGGGAAGCTGGTGGCGGGCCCAAGCTTCTCTCTGGGTGGCAGGGTGTTCTGGAATTCGACAGGGAAGGAATGAATGTGAAGGCTGCACTGCACAACTATGTGAATATTCCAAGAACACTAACTGTTCACATTAAAAGGGTGGATTTTGTGAAGTGTGAATTATATCTCAGTCAAGCAGTTATTAAAAAAAAAAGGAGTCAGCCAAACAGCTGTGTTTGAAACAACAGTCCTGGGGAAGGCTTCGCTCCTGCCGACCCTACCTGGGCACAGGCAGCCTCAGATGGTTCCATGTCCTGGGAGCCAAGCTAACTGTCCGGGGAGAGCTGAAGCTGACAGCTACAACTGGACCCCTTTCCTGAGCAAAGCTCCCCTTGCTTAGGGAACTTGGAGGCCTGTGAGCCAGAGAACACCTATCACAGATCCCCCCCAGCACTCCCACCTGGAGCAAGTGGACATCAGCTGGAGACCACAAGAGAACTTGAATGTTCTCACTTATAAGCAGGGGTCAACCAACGTGAACACGAGGATACAAAGTAGAATGATGGGCACTGGAGACTCAGAAGGGTGGGATGTGGGGGAGGAGGATGAGAAATCCCAGAATGGGAATCACAGACACCACTCAGGTGACGGCGACAAAGGCAGTCTAGACTTCACCACTCTGCAGTGCAAGAGGGACCCGAAACAACCGGAACTGTCTTCTGGAGAGCAGGCCCCTTGAGGTACAGGCTTCCTCTGCTAGGCAAATGTTCCAGGAACCCCTCAGCATCAGTGTAGCACCTAGTGTTGTTGCATTGCAAAAGAAATGTCCCAAACTATGGCAAACAGGTGACTGGTTCTTCCACCATAACAAGACACCTGCACACACCACGCTGACTGTTCAGCGCTTTCTCACCAAAAATGGCCTGACCCTCGTGCCCCACCCTCCCTATTCACCTGATCGTCCATGTTTTGTTTCCCTATGAAAAAAGTCCTCAAAGGGAAACGTTTTGCCAATGTGGAAGAGGTGCAAAAAGTCAGATGAAGCATTAAAAGTTGGACAAGTTCAAAAACGTTCTTGAGCAGTGGAAAAAGCATCTCCATAAGTGTATTACAGTAAACAGAGAGTACTTTGAAGGTGACTGAAGTCTAAACACGTAAGAATAAATACACAATTTTTTGTAGGTAAATTCTGGGGTTTTTTGGGGGGGTTCCCCCTTGTACATCCATGTGACAAAACTGCAGTTGGACCCCTTAAGTTTATACCAAAAAAAAAAAAAGAACTTGAGAAAAAAGGAAAAAAACCAAACTAACGTCCATGTCCTCAGACTCAAGGAGATATATCCAACAAATAAAAACACAAGATTTCTAAAAGGGAACATTCGAGAATAAAAAAGTGCTCTCAGACATTACAAATAGACTCCTAGAATTCTTTAAATTTAATAGACAGACTAGATAATAAAGAAAATCTAGAGAGCAGGGTAAAATGATACACTATCAAAGCTCACCATAGCCTTGACCTCCTGGGCTCAAGCGATCCTTCCACCTCAGCCTCCCAAGTAGCTGGGACTACAGGCTTAAGCCACCACGACTTTTTTTGGCGGGCAGTAGAGATGAAGTCTTGCTATGTTCCCTAGGCTGGTCTTAAACTCCTGGGCTCAAGCGATCCTCCTGCCTAGGCCTCCCAGAGTGCTGGGATTACAGGCATGAGCCACCACACCCAGCCAGTATTTTTTTTAAAAAAAGGTGAGATCTGAAAACTGATTCCGCAGATTACACATATGCTATGGCAGCTGCCATTCCCAGACACTGACTGTGTATCCAGCACAGGGCTCATCGTTGCTCCTTCAGTCTTTATCTTACGTGACAGATACAATTATCTTCATGTCACAGATAAAAAGACTTCGGCATAGAAAAGTAATAAGCATCCCAGAAAATAAACAGATGGAAGGAAACTGCCAACAAAAGAAAGGAAACTCTCAGGCCTGAAATGAAGGAGCCAAACATCACAGACACGATGACATGACGAACGACAGAAACCACAGAATCCCATGGCGTAGAGCAATGTCCTAAAGTCATCCTAGATGCTTCGAGAGAAAAAGCACAGGTCATGTGAGATGGAAAGCAGACCCAACGGTATCAGACCTTTTAGAAGACAATGAAGCAACACTCTCACAGCCCTCAGTAGCAGCACAGGCTAAGGGTCCCTCATCCAAAATGCCTGGCACCAGAAGAGTCTCAGATTTGGAATTTTCTCAGACTTTGGAATATTTGCATTCTTCTGGGTCAGCACCCTTAATATAAAAATCCAAAATGTTCCAGTGGGCATCATGTTGGCACCCAAAAGTTTAAGATTTTGGAGTATTTCAGATTTCTGATTTTTTCAGATTGGGGCTACTCAACCTGTAATTCTTAAATCAGAAAATCAGACCCAACCAAATGATTATTCAATTGCAAGAAGAGAATAATGGCATTTTCCTTTTCCTTTTTTTTTTTTTCTCCGAGACAGGGTCTCACTCCGTCACCCAGGCTGCAGTGCAGTGGCATGATCATGACTCACTGCAGCCTCGAACTCCTGGGCTCAAGTGATCCTCCTGCCTCATCCTCTGGAGAAGCTGGGATGACATACAGGTGCATGCCACCATGCATGGATAAGTTTTTTTTAAGAGACAAAGTCTCACTTTGTTGCCCAGGCTGGTCTCGAACTCCTGGGCTCAAGTAACGCACCCGCCTCAGTCTCCCAAAGTGTTGAGATTACAGGTGTGAGCCACGGCATCTGGCCTCATGGCATTTTCAAATATTCCAAGGCTCAGTGTCGACTGCTCACACATCTTCTTAGTAAACTTCTTGAGTAATTAATCTCTTGGGATATTGCTTGAGAAACTGTTGTAGCAAAATTAGAAAATAACCCAAAACACAGGGCAATAAATGAATTCCCCCAGGAGAACAGCAGAGAAAAGGCCCTAGGTGATGGGTAATGAGGTGACTTAGGAAGAGTGACTGGAGAAGGAAGACAGAGAACCAGAATAGTTAAGAGTTGTACAGAAAGAGAGGCCAGGTGTGGAGGCAGGAGGATCACTTGAGGCCAGGAGCTCAGGACCAGCCTGGACAATATAAGAAGAACCCCTCTCTACGAAGAAATTTTAAAAGTGAGTCCGGTGTGGTCGTGGTGCTTGTAGTCCCAGCTGCAGGAAGGCTGAGGCAGGAGGCTCCCTTGAGTCTAGGAGTTCAAGGCTTCAGGGAGCTATGATCATGCCTATGAGTAGCAACTGCACTCCAGCCTGGGCAGCACAGTGAGACCCTGTCCCAAAAAAAGAAACACACAAAAAAACCTCCACAGAATAGATGAAATGATCGAAAAAATGGATGGGAAATGTACAGATGGTGAAGACACAATGCAAAGAGGAGACGCAAAAGAGTACTCCCAGGCCAGACATGAAATACACAAGCAGGGCCAAATTTCAACCAAAAGAGATCATAAAGGGCCCATCTCATATGGACACTGAGCCCTCTCCTCAGAGTGGCCCAGTCGTCAGGACACGAGACGCACAGAGGCCAAATGATGTCCCGGGCATCCCAACCAGCCTGACAGGGGCAGCGAGAGTCAATGAAGTCAACGCCGTTTGCTAGTTTCCAC
This sequence comes from Carlito syrichta, assembly GCF_000164805.1. Taxonomy (NCBI): domain Eukaryota; kingdom Metazoa; phylum Chordata; class Mammalia; order Primates; family Tarsiidae; genus Carlito; species Carlito syrichta. Next base: position 170,433 of record NW_007100116.1, on the reverse strand, counting down.
CCGCTAGAGTTCATTTACAATCGGGGAGTGAAGGTCTTGTGTTTGGTTCAACAAGATTAATATCAAATGTAGCTCTCAAAAGGAGGGATGTAGCAGGGTCAGGGAAAGAAAGGGGTACTCATGTCCTTACTGTCCTCAGCAGAGAGTGGGAAGACACTGACAAAAGCTGACAGAGTGGAAGAATCCATTCATTCATTCAATAAGCTCTTAGTAAGCACCTACTGTATACTTTCAGGCACCAAGGATGTAGCAGCAAACAAAACAGACACAAATCTTTTACCTGGGGAGGGAGATGGACAAGATTAGTAACGAATATACATAATATGCTAAGATGGTGCTGAGGAGAAAAAATAAACCAGAAAAAAGGCTAAGAAGCATGTGGCTGTGTAGGTGTATTGGACAAAGAAACCACAATTTAAACCTGGCAGCCAGAGGACTCCCTAAAAAGGTGACATGGGACTCTCCTGTGAAGGAGCCCAAAAGTAAACAGGCTCACATCATCATCATTCAAAGTCACAACGACAACCAATGCCAAATTGAGTCAGTAGACTATAAAAATCTTAGAGAAGACGGTAGGAAAAAAGGGCAGCTGGTAAATCAATAAACACTGTTTACATTTGAAAAGTCAAGAAATAAGCAAATGAGCTGAAGTGAAGAAAGAATGCCCCTGGGCAGCAGGACGGGGGAGGAGAGAGGAGTGGCAACTTTGTACCTTACGTGTTTCTGTGCTGTTTGACTTGTGATAATGTACATGTATCTGATGTAAGAGAGACTTTTTAAGTACATCAAGTATCACTTCCAGGCTGGAGTCCTCCAGGAAGTTAGCTGCTCTCCAAGTCCTACAGGGTTTTATTCAATGTAACCAACAGGGAAGTGGGTATTTACTCTTTGACACATATGATGCTGCTGCTGCTGCCTGAGTACACAGACAGACTTTGTAGCAAACAGGATTCAGCCATCCGTTAAAAGATTTCCCAGCAAACTGACAACTGAAGCCAGCGAGGGGTACATGCCTGTAGTCCCAGCAACTGGGAAGGCTGGGACAGGAAGGCTGAGGCAGGAGGATCACTTGAGCACAAGAGCTTGAGGCTGCAGTGAGCTATGATCACACCACCGCACTCCAGCCTGAGTGACAGAGCGCGTCTCTAAAAAACACAAAAACAAAAAAACCCCAAAGTGGGTGGCAATCAGTGTCCCGGGCCACCCCTGTGCTTGGGGGACAGAGAGAAGGGGGAGCAAATGGGTGTGGGAGATGAACTCTGGATGCTGCTAGAGAAAGCGAAAGGGGTCCGGCCCAGAAGGAGGCAGCCACGTTTCTGCTCTGCCACTAGTGCAAAACCAACCGCAGGTGACACCTATGCAGACCGACATGGCCCTGCACCTGCAAAAACAAGCAGCGGCCACTGCACCGCCCACAGGCCAGCTTGCCAAGCCCCACTTTAAAGCAGAGGCAGGCCAGGCTCGGTAACTCAGCCTGTAATCCCAGCACTTTGGGAGGCCAAGGCGAGTGGATTGCCTGAGTCCGCGGATTCAAGACCCACCTGGGCAACTTGGCAAGACCTCGTCTCTACAATAAATCAAAAATTAGCCGGGCATGGTAGCGCACACCTGTAGTTCCAGCTACTTGGAAGGCTGAGGCGGAAGGATCGCCGGAGCCCAGCAGGTCGAGGCTGCGGTGGCCGGGAGCGGCCACTGCACTCCAGTCTGGGTGACAGAGTGAGACTCCAACTCAAAAATTAAATAAAAAAAAATAAAGCACAGGCAGCTGGCCTGCCCCTCCAAGCCTGTGTCCCCATCTAAAAGGGGACTGTGGCCACCCTGCACATGAAAAGAGCTCAGCAGGAGATGCTCAATAGAGGGCAGGTTCCTCATGATCAGGAGGGGCTCCAGGAGGCTCCGAAGGAGGCATGGAACAGAAGGAAGGATGGATGAGGGAGAAGGAGAGGACTTGGGAGGAGGAATGAGAAGGAAAAGGACTGGCCGGAGGCTGATGGAGGAAACCAGGAGAGGCAGAGATGGCTTCCGCATCACTAGGCATCGCAGTGCACATCCTTCCAGGACCACAAGTCACTGTCACGCCCGCCACTAAGCTGGAAGCCTTCTGCAGGCAGGCACAGGCCAGGAGTCCCAGGTCCAGGAAGCTCCTGCTTCAGCCGACGTGCGGCTTGGCTCCCAGAACCCCTGGGACCCTCTGCGCCCCTCAACTGCTGGGCAGAGGGGTCACCAGCCTGGCAGTCACTCTTCTTGCCTGAAGTGCTTCCCTACAGAAAAGCCCCTCACTCTTTTATCAACACGTCCGTTCAAGAGGTGCCAAGCCCTGGGCTTCACACTAGGGACTCAGTGGTCACCAAGCTAGACCTGGCCCAGCCCCTACAGAGCTTACAAGACCACCCTCAGACTCCTACTCCCCACCCTGGCCTTCCCCAGGAAACTGGCTCTGAGGATGACTGGTGAGCTCCCGCCTCTCTGCTCCACCAGACCGCATCCCCCAGGAAGGCCGGGGCCACCAGGCCACAGACGAGACTGGGGAGGACACCACCGAGGCACCTGTGCTTCACCAACAGCCGCCCGAGGTCTGAAGCAGGGAGGGAGACATGCAAGGGACAAGACGGTGGTGACGTGAGCGCCTTCTGCTCTTCCCACCCCAAATATTAGAATTCTAAAATTGACACCCCTCATCAAACAGGATCTCGCAGGCAACTTCTGGGTTATGCACTGGCTGGGTAAGGCCATCCTCCAACCCCCTCCTGTCAATTTTCCTACAACCAACTCCGCAGCTGGAGAAGTGGCTCCATCACCTTCACACAAAGGGACAGGGCCAGACCCTCCAGGCAGGGGGGGCCTGCTGGTCAGGGAAGCGTGAAGTCAGATGGCCCAGGCTGTGGGGACCACTCACCACGTCTGGGCTTGGGGAAGCTGTCGTGCAGCCAGAAGACCACCTTCTCCACGAAGTGCTGAATCTCACACTGCTCGGGGCCACGGACAAACACCATCCAGTCGTGGGTGAACCCCTCTGTGGTGGGCTTCTTGCGCAGCTGGGCACGGTGCCCAAGCTCTAACTTCACCTGGACGGTGCACTGGAAGGAGAGAGAGGCGGGGACAGGGTCAGCACGAGGCCATGGCAATATAGACCCCCAGCACCGTGATGCACCCTCAAACCTGTACAGAGCACACAGGTGGCTTCCAGGGGATCCCAGCACACCCACGCCATGCTAGACACAAGTGCACACCGTGCCCACTCCCCGCAGCAGGCCCACATAGGGTAGGCCCTGCATCCCGCCTCATCTCCTTCTCACCCGCTGTTCCACCCACATGGCCTCTCTCCTGGTCCCCACAAGAGCCCGGCACATGCCTGCCTCTGGGCCACAGCACTTGCCTATGACACTCTGCCCTTGAACCTCCCACGCCGGCACCTCTCAGCACTGAGCTCCTGGCAGCATTGCCGTCTCCACAAGGCAGCCCTCCCTGAGCACCAGATCCGATAGTACCTCCCTCATCAGTGTCCTTCTGAACACGTCCACCATCAGGAGTCATCTCACTGTTTGCTGCTGGCCTGCTCTGCTCTAATGTCACTCCTGGGGGTGACCAGTGTGGGAGCAGGGATCTCCATCAAGATCTCACTAAACGCAACCATGCAACTGTCTCATTGCACAGATGGGGAAGCCAAGGCTCTGAGAGTGGGACCACTCAGCAGCACTGGCAAGGTCACCTGGCTCACAAGGTACAGAGGCCACAGTCAAGCCTGATTTGCGTGACCCAAGGGTAGGCTCACTGCCCACTGGGCTGTCCTGCCTCCTCAACTCCAGCACCCCCATTCCCATGCATTCAACACATGCATGCATTCTACAGACGCCTCCTGAAGGCTCCTAGATCCTTGATGTCAGGCGGAACAGGCGGTTCCCAAGGAGAATGGGAGGCAAGCCTGCAGCCACCTGGTGACAGGTCCCAGGTGCACCTGCAGCCTTGGCAGGCATGCTCCCCGCCGGCACGTGTCTGCCACTCTGCCTGAAACATAAGGTGGCTCGGGCTAGTTCCACTCCACTGAGCACAAAGCCACAAGCCTTGAAAGCACCCTCAATACCCAGGCTGGCCAAAACAGCCAGCTGACTGGGAACCCATGGGGAAACCTGCAGCCTGGTACATAAAAACCTCCCCAGACTTCTCAGATGCACAGCCCTCATGCCCGGTATCAAATAGAGTGTGTTATGAAATGAAGCCAAGGCCAAGCACACTTCTAAGTGCTGAGATAAGGGGGGTAAGTCCCAACCACCAGAGCAACCTCCCCCAGCCTTGCCCCAGGCCAGCCAGCTCCCACCGGTGCCTGTCAGCCCAGGGCCCCACAACTGACCACGTGTGTCCCATGCCTCCGTATCTGTCTCTTCTGAATCCGGAGGCAGCTCAGACCCCTGCCCCTGGCTGAGCGCCGCCCCCAGCACTGCCTGGCCTCCCTCCCTTGGCACTCCGGCGTCACGCCTCAAAAGCAGGCCTGTTAGATGTCTCCCTCCCTCGTCCCCATCTCTCGTGGCTGCATCTCCCTCGGGAGGATGTCCAAGTCCCCCCATCCCTGCATGCACGTGCATCTCCTCCTCAAATCCGAGACACTCCTCTTGCTTCACATTTTAACCCTTTCAGAGTCAGAACACATCTTACAGCCCACACCCAAGTGTCATGTTTTGAGTCCCCACACCCCTGTGTGCACACGCGCAGACACAGACACTGCCCCTGAGCTGGTGGTATGTCCCGGAGCCCAGAACAGAGGACACACAGGAAACGTGCACACCCTACATCCCTGCTCAGCCCCACAGCCTGAAACACGCCTGCACACGCCCTCTCATCTGCCTCCACTTCCTCTCATCCTGCAGCCCGGGGTGCCGCACGCTCACCTCACAACTCAACTCATCCCCCAGGTCCCCACTGTCCTCTCCAGGGCCTTATCTGATGGCCCTGCAGGGCCCTCCCACCCCGGGATCTTCCACAGAACTTCGGGCAATCCACAGCAGCCCCTCCGCCCTGTCCCCATGCTGTTCCTGCGGTCCTGTGGACTCCGAGAGCAGAGACCACATCTTGCTCGTCCTCCTGACCACCTTGGAACTGCGGGCCGTGAGGCCAACAACACTGGATTAATTAGGCCAGAGTGCCTTCCAGGTCAGAGAGTTCTGAGAGGGAAGGGCCGAGTGGCAGACAAAGACAGGCTGGCTCCGGTGTGCAAAAGATCCGGCCACAGAGGCCAGGGCTCGAGGACGCAGAGAGCCAGGTGGAAGAAGTGAGGTGGAAGTATGCAGGTTTTGTCAATTGTAAATTAAATTTAAAAACATGTGCCAAATAAGTATAAACATGTTTTGTCAACTTAAAATTAATGTTTTAAAAAAGAGGGCAGCGGGAGTTCCCCTGGCCCAGGAGGGCCATCCCACTGGGGCTCTGTGGGAAGAGAGCAGGGACTCACTAGGGGCCAGGGGACGCGGCGGGGAAGGCCTGGGTCGGGGCGGAGCACCCAGACTGGACACAGCAGAAACCACAGCCAATTAGAAGCGGACAGTGGGCGCCTGGAGTTCAAGTCCTCTGGCAACGCGAGTGCAGTCGGACACAAGCAGAGAAGCCAGGCGAGCCCGCAGCCACAGCAAGCCGCCAGGAGGCACTGGGGGAGGGGCCGGGAGGGAGGCCAGCAGCCCGAGTCGGGAGGACAGGCAGGGCCTGAGGCGGAGGAGAGCCAAAGGGCCCGACACCCAGCAGCAGGGCGCTGCCCAGGGATGGGAGGGGGAGGAGGGAGGATCAGGTGTGCCACAAACCCAGATGCTGCACCTCTGCCGGAACAAAAAGCTAGAGACCAGGGGCTGAACGTCCAGATGAGCAGCACACAATGCCGATCCGTCACAAGCATCTCTCCGAATAGCGGGGCAGACAGAAAACGTGCAACACCAACAGCCCCAGCAGTGCTGACACGACCCTCACAGGCTGCGATCGCCAGCTGCGCTCACACGACGGGCCCTGCCTTCCTGACCCAGGTCCTCGCTGAGGAGCAGGAAGACAATTCCACACTGATGAGAGGACTACAGGTGAAAACTAAATTAAATAAACACGATTCACTGGAGCCACAGCACCGTGCCAGGAAACGACGACTGCTTCTGTGGAGTTACCTCCCACAGATGGCATCACCTCCTCCAAATCACTCATTCACCAATCCACTGCTCAGCCGCCACTGACTTCCCGGCATCCTTGGCGACACGGAGTTCCTACCCGGGGCACGCAGGCGGCAGGCAGGATTGTGAAAGAATGAAAGCTCATGGCTCCCTCTGAGAGGGGAGAATGTGAGCACCAGAACTCCGCTGCCGAGGCCAAAGTAAACAGGAAGGCTCCAAGGAGCCCTGGGTAATCTTCCCAGCTGGCAGGCTGAAGGTCTGGGAGACATCTATGCCCTGGGGACTGGCGCCTACTTGAGTCTTGACACCCCGGGTTAAGGGCAGGCCATAGACCCACCTTCTGCACCCTGGAATGCTGGTGTGCCGAGGCGGCGGACATTCCCCTGAATGCTGGCATCTCGTAAGAAATGAAGACGGCAAAATAACATAGACCTATGCCATTACAGTAAAAAGGGAATCACTGGTTCAGGGGGACGTTCAAACTAAGCTAACGAGGCAGGCAAGAAGCTGAGCCCCGGTCAACCACTTTGACTTATCAAGTCACGGTTATTTATTAGCACATCTAAGCCAATTCTGCAGCCAAGGGTTACGACCTCTCCTTCCTCACTCCACTTGGGCTTCTTCCCTGGCCATTAGAATCAAAGTACTGGGAAAATCAATTTGCTGTTTCCCTAGGAAGGGCACCTGGCTGGAGAGGTGAGTTGACAGTTAGGTCAAGCTCTGGAGAAAACCCTGGAGTGGATGAATCTGGCTTGTCCCCGCCAACCCTCAACTTGACCCCAGCAAGTTCCTTCAAGGCACCGGGGCCTGGTGCTTGGAGGCCACCCTGCAGAATCCCCAGAATGGACAGCTAGAAATGAGCCAGGGGCCTTGGTCTTGGTGACCGTCACTTTCTTCACCTTTGGGATCACCCTGATGCCCACTCCTCAGCAACAGCCCAGAACACAGTGGGATGTTCCAGGACCGTCCCGGGAAGTGCTACCTCTTTTACTTCTGAGAAACAGTGGATATAGGGAGCAGCACGAGAGCCCTGAGGGCCATCTGGGGACAGTCAGGCTTGGGCAGAAGCCTCAGCTGGGACACTGCCCTCTCTCCAGGCCAGCTGGCAGAGGGCACTTGGAAGCAAAGGGTCCAAATCCTAAACTGGGCGAGCCGGCAGACAGACCCTGGAAGGCAGCTTTGGGCTCTTTTCCACTGAAGACTGTAGGTCTCTCCAGGGGTGGACACAAACAGCCCTCCGTGACCAAGAGAAATGAGCCAGTCTAGTTCCAAAGGCTCCACCGACTCCAACTCTAAGCCCTTTCTTCATCCAATCCACTCGCTTCCCTGCAAACCCTGCCCTGAGCCAGGGCCCCAGAGGGCAGGTCTTTAATGACTAGTTGATCTGTGAGACTTTCCCTGATGCTCTGGTGGGAATTCTTTGCAACAGCTGTCCTTCCCTCTGGGAACATGCACTGAGTGGCATAATTATGCCTGGAGTTTAGCTACTGCATCTAACTCCCTCAGATGCAACCATCTCTCCCCTCCCAGGAGAAGAAAGCGCAGAAGACTCCTCCCTCTTCCACCTAAATTGATTTCAAGGTCCCCTGGACCCAACACGGTTGCTAGCAATGTGGCCCACACAAGCACAAACGGGAAGGGTGACAGGGCTGGGGTGATGCCATGCGGCAGTGGCACAGGACCGAAGCAAATTCTCTTGGTGGAACTTTCTTCTTCCTGGCCCAGTGGGGGGCTTCCAAGGGTAGCCACTGAGTGAGCATGAAAGGCGGGGAAATGGTGAATGCCCTTGTGACAATCCTCCCAGACAGGGGACAGGGACCTCTCTCATGGCTGCATAGGTCCTAGTCTCCTCAGCACTGTCACTCCAGGGCTGATGGCCAGCACCCCATCCCTCTTCTGAGTCCATCTGTCCTTGTCCCTCTGGCCCAGGGCACAAGGTTAATGACAGAGATGAAAAGGGGCTCGGTGAATTTCTCTCGAAACTCTCTGCAGACAGGTGTACAGGCCACGTGGACATGCAATACACACTTAGCGTCTTCATGTTCCTGCTAAGGCCGACCCTCACCACAGTCAGGAGAGACTTGGGACAGTGTATGCATGTACAAGGTGCCCACAGATGTGTAGAGCAGGGGAGCAGTCTCAGGGGATTTTTTTGAATGTGTACAACTCCAATAAAGGCATCTGTCACCAGACCAGGTGGGCCTAGCTGCAAAGGGACCAATTCCTAATTATGTTTATTTAAACAGCAGTTGGCAAAGCTGAATGCAAAACCCCTGCCATCGAAACCATGGTGGACACAAAGCCCCGGGCCTGGCCCTCAAGCACTGTACAATATAACAACTTCAGGACAAAAAATGGGCAGGTCGACTTTCTAGGCAACAGTTCTAGCATTGGGAACAAGGGTGGCAGGGAAACCTGTCACCCTAGAGAGAGCACCTGGGTAGTTCTGAGCTTTTCTGTGACAGGTTTGGGGAAGGAGCAGAGCTATTGGAGAAGGAATCCTGCTGGACCTTGACTGACTCTCAGGACTTGTGTTCCTGCCCTTTCACATCTGTAAAATGGGCAGTTTGTGGGCTGCTGGTGGCCACTGCCACCAACCTTCCCTTCTGAAGAATGTCATCACCAGGTACTTGCTCCAAATCCAGACTGGAAGACCCAGCAAGCATCAATTTGACTGTCTGATTGGACGGGGCTGTGGCCCTCAGCCCAGAGGCACTCCCTGGCCCTCTGGAGAACATGGCCACCCAGATGCTGACACGGCTTCTGGCCCCCAAGGCAGCCCCAGGCCCAGTGACCCGCTCCCAGATCCCATCTCAATTTTTTCAGCATCACCCATGTCACACCCCGGTAGCCCTGTCCCCAGTTCCAGCCTTGGGTAAACCACACGCCTCCCAGACACAACCTTTAAGTGAGACAGGAGTCACTCATCCTCACGCCCAAAAAAAAAAAAAAAAATACATACACAAATACAAAGACAACACCAGCAGGCTTGGAGTTGGGGGGCAAGTCAAACATGTGGGCCAAGGTGGAGCAAAGAGAACCAGAAAGGCTTTTTTCTGGCCATAGGGAAGGCTGTCAAAGCTGAGAGCCCAGAGCATCACAGGAATCCCGTGTCTGAAAGTCTGAGAGAAGTAAAACAGGAAGCTAAGCAGAGAATCCAAGCCTCCCAAAGCTAGCAGCGGTGGAAAGTCACACTGTTTCCTGCTATAACGACACATTTACGGATCTGTGGCATCCAGGGGGTGGTGAGGCCGGATTCTGTTGGATTCAGAGCATTTTTCCTGCGCCAAGAGTCATGCTGGGACACTCACGGCCAACTCACCTACCTGGGTGAAAGACATCATTCTCTCCTGCTTCCCCAGGGGCCTCTGCGGGAAGGGACAGGGCTCTGGGCCTCTCCCAGATTTGCATGAAAACGCAGCTGGGGAAGGAAGAGCAGACATCGGGCCCAGGCACACACACTTCCCCCTGGGATCAGTTTCACTTGCAAATACTTCTGCAAGGTTGTGGACCAGCACTACCCACTGGAGCATTCTGCCATGAGAGATAATGTGTCTGCACTGCCCGGCAAGGGGGCCGGTGGTCAGCAAGGTGGTCATTGAGTACTTAAAAAGTGGCAGGTGTGACTGAGGCATGGAATCTTTCGTCCCAGCTAGTTTAAACGTATAACAGCCACAGGCACTGGTGGCTGCCACGCCATGCGAACTGCGCTCTTTCCAGGTCTGGGTCTACCTGAGTGAGACCGTTATCTCTCTCTACCGCAGCCCAAGGATGCCGTCTGATTCCACCATCCATTGCGTAAGTGACACCACGCAGACTTTCAGGGCCCAGCACATTCCAAGGGGATGGACACTCTTAGGCCTTAGATAGCTCCCTGGGGACTCAAGTGCCACACTCTATGCCTGTGTGGTGCCCACCAAGAGCTTTCAGGGAGGTGGGCTTCACTGAAAGCAGACGCTAAAGGTACACTGTGTTTAGGCTGTTAACTCAAAATGGATTGGAAGCCACAAGCTCTGTCCCTTCAAGGGACATCGACTCACATCACCCTGCAGAAAGCCCCCAGTCAACCGCTGTCAGCTCTTCCTTACCTCTTGAGAGAAAGGCAGCAACGCCAAAGCCCAGACAGATAGCAGGGAAGTGGACACAGAAGCACAGGCCACTGGCCTCAGTGACCCTGTGCCACAGGCCGCGGGTGGGATGGGCAGGAGGTCCTTTGCCCCCACCCCTGAAACCGCACGGCCACACAGCGCCTTACCACACAGAGCCGCCTCAGTGGCGCCAGCAGCCAGGGATGCCCCAACCTGCCCTGGCTAGTGGCGGAGATTTCAGCCACCACCCCCACAGCCCTATAACACCTTTCCTGGCCTTGTGCCCTTGAAAGCCAAGACCGCAGAAGAGAAAGCAATGACCCTGTGTTGGGGGCAGCAATGGTTCTGGACTTGAAGAACAGGAAAAGGAGTTTGGGTACTGAAGGAGAGTTGGGGGAAGGGGACCCCAGGGGTCAGAAAGGCCTCAGAACCAACGCAGACCGAAGGGCGGGGCGGAGGGGGGATGGTCAGGAGAGTTTAGGGAGCTTGGGGAACCCACCCTGGCTTTAGCTTGAGGCTCTAAGATCTTGGGGAAGATGGGAAACGAGTTGGCAGGAGGGAGAGGGCAGTGGCCAAGGGAGCAAGGCGTGTGGTCTGCAGGAGGCTGCCGGACCGTGTGGCAAAGGGCCAGGAAAGGAGTTCGATGTGGGGAAGCATAAATCAGGGTCCCAGGGTCTGAGCTGAGGGGGCGCGGCCAGCAGCTGGTGTCTGAAGGGGCTGGGACTCCAGGTCAGAGAAGAAACCGCCCCTGGTCTTGGCCTAAGAAAGAGGCTGGGAAGGTGAAAGAGCCTCAGCCAGCGAGGTCCCAGGGAGCCCCACGCGGGCTTGAATCCAAGCACAGGGTCGGCCGGTGGGTCGGAGGCGTCTGAAGAAGCCAGTCCAAAGAGGGGGGACACTAGACAGGCCTGAGACCCTGCCGCGACACACGGAAGGCTGGGGTCCCGGGGAAGTCAGAGGGAGCCCGCCCGGGCTGGGGCTTGCAGGGTAAGGGGATGCTCGGGCCGGTCCGGGGTTCCTGGAAAGGTGAGGCTGCAGCCCAGGGCCCCGGAGGTGCTGGGGGGCTCAAACCTGAGCAAAGGGTTGAGAAAGAGCAGGCAGCAGGTTGGGGACCCAGGGCCAAGGGCCAGGAAAGGAGACACGGACTGACCCTGGATGCAAAGGGAGACGGAAGGTCTAAAGGACAGACTCGAGGAGCGAGGGGTCCCGAGAGGGGTCCCAGGGGCGGCGGGCCGGGGTCCCGAGAGCGGTCTGAGGGGACTCCAGGGCGGGCCGGGCTCCCCAAGAGCGTCCCAGGGGGATCCGGATCCACCCGGGGTTCCGGGAGGCATCCCGGGGGGC
>NW_007100116.1:140613-158642 GCF_000164805.1 Carlito syrichta | reverse complement strand
CAGGGGGCGCTGGCTCGAGGTGGGAGCATGCCAGGGCGGGAGCGTCCTGGGGTTGCAACTGAGGCTGTGGGTTCGGGCTCTGGGGAGTGAGTCCCAGGGTTGCTGGATGTGCTGAAGTGAACCCTAGGCTCTGGAACTGGAGATGGATTTTCCAAACCTGGGTCTGCTTGGTCAGTCTCCTTCTCCCCCCTCCCTGAGTCTCAGTTTGCCCATCTGTAAAATAGGCACAAGAAAAGAACCATGTGGTTCTACTTTCTGCTTTTTTTTTTTTCTTTTTTAAACTTTTTTTTTTGCCAAGACAGAGGTCTCGCTAGGTTGCTGAGGCTGGTCTCGAACTCCTGGCCTCAGACGATCCTCCTGCCTCAGCCTCCAAAAGTGCTGGGATGACAGGTGTGAGCCACCACCCCCTGTTTACTTCATGCTAATTTAAGTTATGCAAATTTGAAATCGTGCTACATTTAAATAATCAAGAGAATCTCTTTTTTTTTGCTAGGAGGAATACGTTTCAGTGATCTATTGCACAGTAAAACGACTACATAATCAGGTATTTTATATTTAAAAATTGCTAAAAGCGAATTTTGAATATTCTCACCATGAAGAAATAAGTATGTGAGATGATGGATATGTTGGTTAGCCTGAGTTACTCATTCTGAAATGTATACATATATCCAAGCATCACACTGTACCCTGTAAATATATGCAATTATCATTTGTCGATAAAGATACAACTTGTTTAAGGAAAGTCTCATTTTATTCACATAATTTTAAGTAATGCTAATCTCTCAAAAAATAATAATTTTTTTTGATGTGTCATAGTCTCACTCTGTCGCCCAGGCTGGAGTGCAGTGGCATGATCATGGCTCACCACAACCTCCACCTCCTGGGCTCACGCGATCCTTCCACTGCAGCCTCCCAAGTAGCTGGGGCTACAGGCACGCACCACACACCAGGCTAATTTTTAAAATTTCTTTTATAGAGATGAGGTCTCACTACGTTGCCCAGGCTGGTTTTGAACTCCTGAGCCCAAGCAATCCACTGACCTCAGCCTCCCAAAGTGCTGAAATTATAGGCATGAACCATGGCACCTGGCCAAAACTTTGATTTTTCACTTACCTGGGATCACAAAATCTCACAATGAAATTTTGCAAACTGTATTTAGGTGGGATATCTTTTTCAGGATCTCATAAGCCACTTGTGTTTTGAACACTAGGATGTCTGCCTGTGATTTGGGGACCCTTGTGTAATTATGTTAAATTCCTTCTTATAATTAAAATTCAAGTTGTTTTGGTTTGTTTCAAATTGTTCTGTTCTTCACTTTTTATTTAAGTATCAGTCAAACATTTTTTAGGTGGTGGGGCCATGGTGGCACTGAAGTAAAAAACTGAAAACTCAATAACTTTGAAGTGGACATAAGTCCAGAGAAAAACTCTGAAGAAGTCTAGATTGCAGTCATGGTAACACCACCATGCTTCTTAATCTAGGCCAGGTTGTACTGGAGAGGGGGGTAAAATGGAGGCCATGCTGAGAGAATAACCAACAACTCTAATGTTGGCACAACTTAAAACTTTTAAAATCCCATCACAGGGCATAAGTAAATCAGTGATTCTAAGTGGTCCCCAAGCCAGCAGTGTCAGCCTCACCTGGGAACTTTGTTAGAAATGCAAGTCCTTGGCCTGGTGCAGTGGTTCACCCTGTAATCCCAGCACTTTGGGAGACCCAGGTGGAAGGATTGCTTGAGGCCAGGAATGTAAAACCAGCCTGGGCAACATACCGAGACACTGTCTCCACAAAAATTTCAAAAACAAAATTGGCTAGGCATGGTGGCTCATGCCTGTAATCCTAGTTAGTTACTCAGGAGGCTGAGGTGGGAGGATTACTTGATCCCAGGAGTTCGAGGCTGCAGTGAGCTATGATTGTATTATTACACTCTAGCCTGGGTGACAGAGCAAGACCTTGTGTCAAAAAAAAAAAAAAGGAAATTCTGACACAGGCTACAACATGTATGAGACCTGAAGATACTATGTTCAGTGAAATCAGCCAGACATAAATTGGCAAATACTGTGATGCCACTCCTAGGAGGTCCCTAAAGTTGTCAAAAAAGATTCATAGGGCTGGGCACGGTGGCTCAAGCCTGTAATCCCAGCACTTTGGGAGGCTGAGGTGAGAGGATTGCCTGAGCTCAGGGGTTCGAGATCAGCCTGGGCAACTTGGTGAAACTGTGTCTCTACAATAAATCAAAAAAATTAGCCAGGTGTCGTAGCGCATGCCTGTGGTCCCAGCTACTTGGAAGTCTAAGGCAGAAGGATCGCCCGAGCTCAGCAGGTCGAGGCTGCAGTGGCCATGAGTGTGCCACTGCACTCCAGCCTGGGCAACAGAGTGAGACTCCAACTCAAAAAAAAAAAAAAAAAAAGATTCATAGAAGGTAGCATGGTGGGTGCCAGGGGCTGAGGAGGGAACGGGGTAGGGGGGGTGAGTATTTCATGGGGACAGAGTTTCAGTCTGGGAAGACAAGAAAATTCTGGAGATGGTGGTGGTAAGATGTTAAAATGTAAATTTTATGTTACATACATATGTAACTAAAATAAAAGATTAATGGGGTATTTAGCACTGTGAACATATAAATATTTCATGAGCCTATAATGAAATAGAAACAACAAAACTCCTCTGAAGGTGATACTTTTATATATTTATTTTTGTAGAGATGGGGTCTTGCTATGTTTCCCTGGCTGGTCTCGAACTCCTTGCCTTAAGCCATCCTGCCGCTTCAGCCTCCTTAAACCCCAGATTATTGGCATGAACCACTGTGCCCTACCAAAGGAGACATCTATATCAGCTTTTCTTGAAAGCAGGATTTATTGAGAGGACAGAAAAGCTCCCACAGTGGGAGGAGACCCGAAGGGGTTGCCCCAGCTTCTTAATTTCCATGTCTTTCCTGCATGAAGCCAACCCCAACAGATGAGGGAAAGCTCTTTTTATAGAAAAAAATGTCAGCCAATAAGTGTTGAAAAGAGATGTAAAAATCACCGTTTTGAAAGTCCTAATGAGATAACCATTTTGGACAAGAGTTCTCGATGGATGCTAAAACCGCTAACTGACACTAAGAGGAAGACAGAGGGACCAGGCTGCTGCCACCTGAGTTCAGTGACCCCTCTGAGCAGCACATCCACGGGGCAAACAGAATGCACTAGGAAGTACAAAGTCTGAAAAAGAAAGTGTTGAGAACGGAACTCAAATCTAATCCCACCTGAAAACCAAACTTCCAGGAATCACGAGGAATTGGGGAACATGGATGACGACCCCAGGAGAAGGAAAAGCCCTCAGACAAATCCAGAGGGTGGGGCTCTCCAAAGCCTGCCTTTTCCAACAAGTCAGCAGGACAGGTTGGGCACCAGTGACCCACGTCTGTCATCCCAGCAATTTGGGAGGCTGAGGCAGGAGGATCATTTGAGGTCAGGAGTTCGAGACCATCCTGGGCAATATAGTGAGACTCCATCTCAATAAATAAGTAAATAAATAAATACCAAAAGTATACAGGTGTGGTGGTGCATGCCTGTAGTCCCAGTTTCTAGGGAGGCTGAGGCAGAAGGATTGCTTGAGCCCAGGAGTTAGAGGCTGCAGTGAGTGATGATCATGCCACTTCACTGCAGCCTGGGCAACAGAGCAAGATTGCATCTCAAAAAAAAAAGGGCAGGATGTAAAGAAAGAGTTACTGTCTGGGGGGGAAAGAAAGAGAGAGACAGAGAGACAAAAGTGTGTGTGTGAGAGACAGAGAGAGAAAGAAAGGAAGGAAGGAAAGAGAGAGAGAAAGAAAGAAAGAAAAAGAAAGAAAGAAAGAAAGCAAGCAAGAAAGAAAGAAAGAAAGAAAGAAAGAAAGAAAGAAAGAAAGAAAGAAAGAAAGATAAAGAAAGATAAAGAAAGAAAAAGAAATGTCACAGCCTAACCAGGTTCTTGGGCCCACTGCACAGAAAAGAGCCAATGTACTGTGACGCCAGGGTCACAATAGAGAAAGAGTTTTAATAATCACAAAGCAGCTAAGCTAGAAGATGAGAATGTTTCTCAAATCCCAAGAATTTTAAGCTATAATATGGTGGACAGGGGCTAGGCGCTGCTGATTGGCTGTGGGTGAGGTCACGGGGGTGTTGAAACTGTCCTGGTGTGCAGAGCCAGTAGCTGGGAGGGTGTCACAGGACCAGCCCCTTAGTACCTGTCATGGGTCCAGGTGAGGTTATACGTCCACTGGAGTGTGAAGTCTGAAAAACATCTCAAACCCCATTCTTAGGTTTTACAATAGATGCTATCTACAAAGCCAGTCCCACAACCCTTGGCGACTGACCCCTGGGCAGTAAGCCATCATACAGGTAGTTTCAGAGTAAGATATGCGGGCTGGGTGCGGTGACTCACACTTGTAATCTCAGCACTTTGGGAGGCTGAGGCTGGAGGATTACCTGGGCAACATAGCAAGACCTCGTCTCTACAATAATTAGCCGGGTATGGTGGCATGTGCCTGCAGTCCCAGCTACTTAGGAGGCTGAAGTGGGAAAATCACCTAAGCCCGGGAGATAGAGGCTGCGGTGAGCTGAGATCATGCCACAGCACACTTCAGCCCTGGTGACAGTAAGACCCAGACTCAAAGAAAAAAAGTCATATAACTGGTTTTCAATAGCATCAGAACCAAATCTAACATGGGGTCGTTCACTGAATCTTGGGTTTGAAGAAATCAGCTGTGTCAACTGGAGAACTTGGAATATGAAATATATTAGAGGATATTGTTACATTGATTTTGTTCAGTGTGGTCATGGATCAATGGTTGACTGTGTAGAAAAAGTCCTTATTTTTAGAGACACATAGGGATAAAATTCCACTATGTTATTGGCCTTTTTTTTTTTTTTTGAGTCAGAGTCTCACTCTGTTGTCCAGTCTGGAGTGCAGGATCATGCTCACGACCACCACAGCCTCAACCTGCTAGGTTCAATCAGTCCTTCCACCTCAGCCTTCCAAGTAGCTGGAACTACAGGTGTCCGCCACCACGCCTGGTTAATTTTTTGAATTATTGTAAAGACGAGGTCTCGCTGAGTTGTCCGGGCTGGGCTCAAGCCCCCGGGCTCAGGCAATCCTCTCACCTCCGCCTCCCAGAGTGCTGGAATTACAGCCATGAGGCCCAGCCTCTGTTTGCCTTTAAATACATAAACAACAACAAAATAAACAAAGCAAATATGGCCAGTGTGCATCTTCTCAGTGAAACCTACCCTGACCCTCTTATTTAATCCTACCCCCCAAACTAGCTCCTCAAACCTCCTCACCTCTTGAATGTATTCCTTTTTCCACCATACTTATCACTTCCTAACATATACGAGGGGACCCAAAGAAACCAGAATTTCTTTCTAAAAAAATGTATTCTTACATGTTTAAACTTCAGTCACCTTCAAAGTCCTCTCTCTGTTTGATGCAATGTACCTATCGAGAGGCTTTTTCCGCAGCTCCAAACAGTTTTTGAACGTGTCCATTTGGTTGCCTTTCGGTGTTTCTGCCGTTTTAGGTTGGTTTTTGTTTCACTTCTTCCACGTGGGCAAAAGGTTTCCCGTTTGAGGACGTTTTTCATCCGGGGAAACAAAAAACTAACAGTCGCTCAGGGCGAGATCAGGTGAAAAGGGAGTGTAGGGCACGAGGGTAATGTCATTTGGGGTCAAAAGACAGCTGAACACAGCACAGTGTGGGCAGGTGCACTCAAGAATCCCTCATCATGAAATGGGCAAACATGTTGACAGACCCTCAAAAAAAAAAAAAAATTTGCTGAAGCCAAATGCAGCCCCTCACAACAACACTAACTGGTTCGCTGTTGTTGGGTTCCTAGAACACTCGTCTAGTGGGGGCAGCCTGACCTACAAGGGGCCTGCCAGTATTTGGGGTCCCTCGAATACTACATAGTTACTTATTAAGCTCATTGTTTATCTCCCCTAGCTGGAATGGTAGCTCCTAACAAAACAGGGATCTTTGTATATCTTTTTTCATCAGTGTCTTCCAAGCCACAGTGCCTGGTTCATAGTAGAGGCTCAGTAAATTTCATAAAGTGAAATAATGTTGAATTCCATAGCGAGAAGGTTTCCTTCTTCTTATTTCTTTGCTGGTCCTTCTAATTCCTTCCAGGAGGAAGTCTCAGCCTGGTGTGTGTGCATGTTTTTTTTTTTTTTTTTTTTGAGTTGGAGTCTCACTCTGCAGCCTCGACCTGCTGGGCTCTGGCAATCCTTCCGCCTCAGCCTTCCAAGTAGCTGGAACTACAGGTGCGCGCTACCACGCCTGGCTAATTTTTTGATTTATTGTAGAGATGAGGTCTCGCCTGCCCAGGCAGGTCTCGAACCCACGGGCTCAGGCAATCCACTCACCTCAGCCTCCCAAAGGTGCGGGATTACAGACTGAGCCACCGAGCCCGGCTGTGTGTGCATCTTAAACCCTCCCTGGCACCCTCCAATCTCCACTGGTGACAAAAAAAGAACAGACCTAGGCTTCAAGGCCTGAGGCAAGTGTCAGTTCTGGTGCAGGACTGTCCAACCCTGACCAAACATTGAAATCCCTAGAGGAGTTTTTAAAAATAGTAGTGTCCAGGGCCTACCTTCAAGGATTCTGGTTTTATTAGTCTGCAGTAGGACAGGGACACTCCTTCCCTTTAAAAAAAAACTCAATAAGGAATTCTAATATGCGACCAGCCTGGAGAATCCCAGAGAAATAGTTAATAGCACTTTTTGTTGTTACTGTATCTTGTTTTTCTAATTTCATGGCTACTTTTTATATTGATTTTCTTACTTTTGGAGACATGGTCTTATTCTCTTGCCCAGGCTGGAGTGCAGTGACCTGATCAGAGCTCACTGCAGCCTCCAACTCCTGAGCTCTAGTGACCCTCCCACTTCAGCCTCCTGAATAGCTGGGACATCGGGCACGTGTCACCATGCCCAGCCATTCAGCTATTTTGAATTTTATAATAGAAACAGGATCTCCCTATGTTGCCCAGGCTGGTCTTAAACTTCTGGGCTCAAATACTCTTTCTGTCTCAGCCTTCCAAAGTGCTGGAATTACAGACATGACCCACTTTGTCCAGCCTGGCTACTTTTGATCTTTGGCAAATTATTTTTTGAAGCAACACGATGTTTCCTCTTTAAATACATCAATGTAAGCCAAGTCGATTTAAAGAAAAGCATAAAGCAAATGATAATTTGAAGATTTGGCCAAATGAAGGACAGGTAGTGTTAAATCTATCCAGCACCTATTTAATATGTTGTCCTTTGGCCAGGTGTGGTGGCTCATGCCTGTAATCCCAGCATCTTGGGAGGCTGAGGTGGGAAGGTCACTTCAGGTCAAGAGTTTGAGACCAGCCTAGGCAACATAGGGAGATTCCCATCTTAAATTAAAAAATAAACAACAAAAACATGTCATCTCAATGTTTAAAATAATGAAACTAAGATACAGAGGTGTACAAAACTGGCCCAAGTTCCTACAGCTACCCCCCCAAAAAAATGATGGTTTTGTGCACAGTCGAATATTACTCAGCCATGAAAAAGAATGAAACTCTAACTTTCACAGCAACATGGACGGAACTGGAATCCATTACCTTAAGTGAAACAACTCAGAAACAGAAAGTCAATGACTACATGCTGTCACCTGTAAGTGGAAGTTAAATAATGTGGATACATGACATAGAGTGGAACGATAGACTTTGGGTAGGGGAGGAAAGTGAAGGATGGTGATGAGAATTCACCTAATGGGTACAAGGTACCTTATTCAAGTGATGGATACACTAAAAGCCCAGAGTTCACCACTCCGCCATGTGTGCATGTAACAAAATTGCTCGTACCCCTTAAATTTAGACCAAAAAGGGGGGTGGACATGGTGACTCATGTCTGTAACCCCAGTACTTTGGGAGGTTGAGGCAGGAGAATTGTTTCAACCCAGGAGTTTCACACCAGCCTGGGCAACAGAGCGAGACCGTGTCCCCACCAAAAAAAAAAAAGTAGCCGGGCGTGATGGTGCTCCTCCTGTAGTCCCAGCTACTGGGGAGACTGAGGCGGGAGGATCGCTTGAGCCCAGTTCGAGGCCGCGGGGAGACATCATTGCACCACTGCGCTCCAGCCTGGGCACAGAGCGAGACCCCCCAGTCTCAAAAACAACAGATCCAACTTGCATGTGGTCTGGCAACAGAATTGCTGCTACGTTTCGTCTCTTCCGCCCTCTAGTGGTGACATTTATTTGTACCCAAAGGGGAAAGGACACCTGCTGCTTGTTCACGCGCCCCCCAGCTTGCTGCCAGCCACAAATGTACACACAGCCGCCTGTCGTGATATTGAATGTAAACTAAGCTGGAGCAGAGCCCAGTGGCCAGCCAGGAGAGGGCTACCCTGGATGGCCATGAATGGTTTTGGAGCAGACCAAAAATAGACCAAAACAAGGCATTGCAGACCCGGCATGCTGGCTCATGCCTGTAATCCCAGTGGTTTGGGAGGCTGAGTCGGGAGGATTTCGAGATCAGCCTGGGCAACAGATCGAGATCCCCATATTAAATTAAAAAATAAATAACAAAGGATATGTTATCCCGAAGCTAAAAACAATGACACAGAGGTGGTATAAAACTAGCCCAAGTTCCTACAGCTACCAAAAAAAAAATGTGGTTTTGTACACAGTGGAATATTACTTGGCCATGAAAATGCATGAAATTCTGACTTTCACAGCAAAAAAAAAAACCCAACATATCCGGGTATGGTGGCGTGTGCCTGTAGTCTCAGGTTCTTGGGAAGCTAAGACAGAAGGATCACTTAAGCCCAGGAGGTCGAGGCCGTGGTGAGCCGTGATCGTGCCACTGCACTTCAGCCTGGATGACAGTGAGATCTTGACTCAAAACAAAACAAACCCAAGGCATTTTCACAGAAAAAGATAGCACACCAGACACTGACAATTTTCCCTCTCTTCGTGTTGTTCTTTTTTCTGGCAATGGTCTCTGATTTGAAGGTCCTCCTTAGGGCCAATGTAAGTCACCTCCATCGCCCTTCTCGGAGCATGCCGATTCATGACAGGGTACGAGTCCTGAGGGAGGACTTCGGCCCCCACTTGCTGAGGCTGGGGTGGAGGGGAGGAATCTCATCTCCTCCTTCCCTCTCCCCACCCCAGGAAGCACAAAACCAGGCCTGGCCAATCAAAGGACTGCATTCACCTGCCGACTGGGACTGGTTCAAAGATGGGCTCGTGACCTAAACTTATTTGTGAATGAGCCTGGGAGCTTTTTACATTTTTATTTTATTTATTTATCTATTTATTTTTTGAGTCAGAGTCTCACTCTGTCACCCAGACTGGAATGCAGCCTCAACCTCCTGGGCCCAGGTGAGCCTCCTGCCTCAACCTCTCAAGTAGCTGGGACTCCCGGTGCCGTCACGCCCGGCTAATTTTTTATTTATTTATTTGTTTTAGAGATAGGGGTCTCGCTATGCTATCCGGGCTGGTTCCAAACTCCTGCCTCAAGCCATCTTCCTGCCTTGGCCTCCCAAAGTACTGGGAAAACAGGTTTCAGCCACCATGCCAGACCTTAAAATTTTAATAGAGGCAACATTCACATCACATAAAACTAAGCACGAATCATATTCAAGTGCACGATTCAGTGGCGTCTAGAAATTCACAGCATTGTGGAACTGTGACCTCTAACTAGTTGCAAGACACGGGCATCACCCCCCAAAAGAAACCATCCATCAGCAGTCACTGGCCATTCCCTCCTCTCAGCCTCTGCAGGTTTGCCTGTTCTGGGAATTGCGTATAAACGGGATCAAACAGCATGTGGCGTTTTGTTTCTCCCATCCACGCTGTAGCCCAGGTCAGAGACTCCTTCCTTTTTACTGCTGAATAATATTCCTTTACATGAACGGACTGCATTTTGCTGGTCCATTCATCTGTGAATAAACTTATTGAGAAACTACCAAGCTGTTTTTCTCAGCAGTTAAACCATTTTGTATTCCCACCGGCAGTGTATGAGGGGTCTAGTAGGAACATGTTCTTTCCAACACCTAGTTTGTGTTTTGGTGGGGCAGGGGGTGAGGTTGTTGTTTGTTTTGTTTTTCAAGTTATGGCCAACTTAGTGGCTGTAAAATAGTGTCTCATCGTGGTTTCATTTCCCTAATGGCTAATTACATTGAGCAGTTTTTCATGTGTGCTTGGAACTTACTTTTTATTTTATTTTTTATGTTTTGACCAGGATCTTACTCTGTTGCCCAGGCTGGAGGGCAGTGTCACGATCACGGCTCACCAAAGTCTTGACCTCCGGGCTCAGACGATCCTTCCACTTCAGCTTCCTGAGTAGCTGGGACTACAGGCATATGCCACCATGCTAGGATAATTTTTTTAAAATGTTTTGTAGAGATGAGGTCTCACTGTATTGCCCAGGCTGGTCTCGAACTCCTGGGCTCAAGCAATTCTCTTGCTTCAGCCTCCCAAAGTGCCAAGATTACAGGCCTGAGCCACCATGCCTAGTCTTAGTTTTTTTGCTTTTTTGGTTTGTTTGTTTTTTGGAGTCGGAATCTTACTCTGTCACCCAGGCTGGAGTACCGTGGCACACTCACAGCCACCCCGGCATTGACCTGCTGGGCTCTGGCGATCCTTCAGCCTCAGCCTTCCAAGTAGCCAGAACTACAGGTGCATGCTGCCACACCTGGCTAATTTTTTATTTATTGTAGAGACGAGGTCTCGCCAAGTGGCCCGGGGCTGGTCTCGAACCCGTGGGCTCAGGCAACTCACGCCGCTCGGCCTCCCTGAGTGCTGGGATTACAGGCTGAGCCACAGAACCAGGTCTTCGTTCTTGATATCTAGCAGGAATTATCTTTGTCGAAGGGATAAATGAATAAATAAGAAATAGATGAATGAACGGATAACTGAATGACTTAGGTGGATTAAGCAAGAGACAAAGGGCTAAATGTGAGTGGGGAATGAATGGACGGACAGACGTCTGAATAAATGGATGGATGGAAGGACGATGGGTGATGGATGATGATGAATATCTGGTATTTGAATGGATGAGTAGATGGAAGGATCAGTGGATAGATGGATGGATTGATTCAACAGATGGTTCAGTGGATGGTTGGGTACATTCATGAACGAATAGGTGGATAAAAAGATACACAATAGATAAAAGAATGGATGGTTGGATAAGACAGTGGAGAGGAAATTGAAGGATGAACGCTTCATTGAGGAGCTCAAGAGCTGGATGGATGGATAAATTCATGGGTGGATAAAAATGTAAGAATGGGTGGATGGATGGATACATAAATTAAAGATGGGTGAGTATGTGAATAGATAAGTTAACGGTGGGTGGATGGAGAGATGGAGAGATGGATGGTTGGTTGGTGGATGGATGGATGGATGGAAGGATAAATTAATGGGTGGATGAATAAAAGGATGGGTAAATAGATAAATTAGTGGTGGTTGGATGGAGAGATGGATGGTTGGTGGATGGATGGATGGATGGATGGATGGATGGATGGATGGATGGATGGTAGATAGATGAATGGATGGTTGGGGAAGAGATTGAGCATTGAATAAATTGAGATCCTGTGCTGGCCACCCCGGTCCTCTCTGGATGGATGGATGGATGGACGGACGGATGGATGGATGGATGGATGGAAGGATAAATTAATGGGTGGATGAATAAAAGGATGGGTAAATAGATAAATTAATGGGTGCATGAATTAAAGGGTAAGTGAATAGATAAATTAAAAGATGGGTGAACTTTGGGAGGCCAAGTTGAGGGAATTGCCTGAGCCCACAGGTTTAAGAACCGCCTGGGCAACATAGTGAGACCTCATCTCTACAATAAATCAAAAATTAGCCAGGCATGGGAGTGCGTGCCTGTAGTTCCAGCTACTTGGAAGACTGAGATGTGAAGGATGGCCTGAGAACAGCAGGTCGACGCTGGGGTGGCCACGAGCATGCTACTGCACTCCAGCCTGGGCAATGGAGTGAGACACTGACTCAAAAAAAAAAAGTGGGTGAGTAGAAGGATAGATAAATGGTGAATAAATTGATAGATGAGTTGATACATTAATGATGAATGGATGGACGGATGGATAAATTAATGAGTGAATGGTTTAAAGGTTGAGTGGATGGATGGTTGAACAAATGAAGGATGGGTGGGTAGATAGATTGAAATGGGTGGGTAGATGGATGGATATATATACATAAATCAAAGATGGGTGGGAGACGGAAAAATTATTGGTGGGTGAATGGATGGATAGACCGATGATCACTTACAGGTAGACATATGGATAAATTAATGAATGAATAAATTAAAGGATGGTGAATATATAGGTATTTGCCAGACTCTATGCTACTCACTTGACAAATTTGTTTTGCCCACACAGAACCCCCACGAGGGAAGGAATATTATTTTCATTTTACAGACAAGGTGCTTGAGTGTCAGAAGCCAGAAAAATCACTTCCTCAAGATGATACAACTAAAAAATGGTGGAACAGGGAGTCAACCTAGATCTACCTGACTCCAAGTCTGCACTCTTGGAAACCACCCTCCCCAGCTAATCGCTGCTTTTTTTTTTTTTTTTTTCTTTCTGTGTGTGTATCAGGGTCTCACTCTGTCACCCAGGCTGGCGTCAGTGGCATGATCATAGCTCACTGCAGCCTCCGACCTCCTGGGCTCAGGCCATCCTTCCATCTCCGCCTCCCGAGTCGCTGAGACTATAGACGCATACCACCACGCCAGGCTAATTTTTTTGATTTTTTATAGAGACGAGGTCTCGCTATGTTGTACGAGCTGGGCTCAAACTCCTGGTCTCAAGGGATTCTCCCGCCTCAGTCTCCCAAATTGGGGTCATGGGTGTGAGGCACAATGCCCGGCCTCAGCCTCTCCTTTGAGATTCTATGTTGGCCACCCCTATTCTCGGATGTCTCATGCCTCAAAGCAATTAAGATCCCCAGTCTAAGCCTCTATTTCCCTCATCTATGCACCTGAGGACCTCACAATTCCACAAGGGCATACAGGTGGGCCTTTGGGATCTACACACATACGTGTGTATAGAATGAGTTGTCCTGAGGTCATGTCCATTCTCTGGGAAACTCTCAAGTACCAGGGATGTTGCCCTGGCCAAAGACAGACCCAGGGAGTTCAGTAGTGACCGCCAATATTTATAAGAGGCTCAGAGAGCATGCCCCAGCTTGGGTCATTTCCAGCAGATGCCACATTCATGCCTGCCAGTGTCTGGTGGCCCAGCCCTACCAGGTCATGAGAAAACAGTGACCCCGGGGAAGCTGTGGACACACAGGAGGAAATAAAAGAGGACAGGGAACAGGTCATGGAGGGGTGATGTGTGGTTCAGCCCCCCACAGTCATCAAACTGCTGCTCAGAAGTCCATCCTCTGCCTTGGAATGCGGCAACATGGGGATGATAGAGAGGGGGACGGAACCACGAGTGTCTCTCAGGCTCAAGTCCTGATCCGAGCCTCTCTTCTCAAGTTGAGGGCAAGTCGGTGGGTGCTTGGAAAGCCAAGAGGCCAGGAAGTCTCAGCAGTTCTTGTCACCATGGACTTCCACGTAGGGCAGCCCCACCAGCCAAGTGTCCCTAGGCCAGTAGCGGACTTTGAGGGTTTCACCTGGCATCTCGTACCTGGCATCCACCAAGACCATGGTGACCATGCCATAAGGGAAGGTGATACTGATGAGCACGTGCCTGGGGGGGGGAGGGCAGATAGAGAGGAGGTGGTGAGGGTATGAGGTGTCCCCAACCTCACCCCAGTCCTGTCTTTCCTTCCTGAACATCCAAAGGCATGTCCTGGGTCTAGGCTCCTGACAGCAACCTTCCCCCACCACCAGGTCCCAGAATCTGGTCTCCCCTCTCTGATCCTCCACTCCCAACCCCTAGGCTCCAGCTCCGAGCTCTGGCATCTGAGGTTCTCTGACTCTGGCGCCCCAAGCCTCAGGCCCCAAGCCTACCAGATGCTGTGCAGGTAGAAAAAATGAATCTGCTGCCAGAAGCTGCAGAGAAGGCGGTCGCTGATCCAGCTCGAAAGGGCGATGGCCCATAAGACCACGGAGACCTCAATCATACGCCGGAGATCCTTGTTGCTGGTCCTAAGAGGGAAGGGGCCGGACCAGGGCCTGACTCAGAGGGCAGCACCAGCAAGGGCTGATGGAAAATTCCTCCTTCCTAGCAGATGAAGCCCAGAGGCTGGGAGAAGGGACAGAGCAAGGATTCAGGGTTCAAGGGGGAGGTGCCTAATCCCTGCTCGATGTTTGCTGAGCATTTACAGGATGTCAGGCGCAGTTCTTTTATTACTTTTCTTTTTTTAATAATTAAAATAAGCTGGGTGTGGTGGCTCTCACCTGTAATCCCAGCGCAGAGGCAAGGTGAGAGGATTGTCTGGGCCCAGGGATTTGAGACAAGCCTGGGCAACTTGGTGAGACCTCATCTCTACAATAAACCAAAAAATTAGCCGGATGTGGCAGCTCACACCTGTAATCCCAGCACTTTGGGAGGTGGAGGCGAGAGGATTGCCTAAGCCCAGGGGTTTGAGACCAGCTTGGGCAACTTGATGAGACCTCGTCTCTACAATAAATTTAACACACCTGTAGTTCCAGCTACTTGGAAGGCTGAAGCAGAAGGATCACCTGAGCCCAGCAGGTCAAGGCTGTGGTGGCTATGAGTGTGCCACTACATACCAGCCTGGGCGACAGAGTGATACTCTGATGAAAGAAAGAAAGAAAGAAAGAAAGAAAGAAAGAAAGAAAGAAAGAAAGAAAGAAAGAAAGAAAGGAAGGAAGGAAGGAAGGAAGGAAGGAAGGAAGGAAGGAAGGAAGGAAAGAAAAGGAAGGAAGGAAGAAGAAAGAGAGAGAGAGAGAAAGAAAGAACGAACGAACCTGCAAATCACCCCCAAATGAGATTATGGATTGAGGTAGCCTGAGTCTATGACTGTTGAAGCCATCCATGACTGCTGAAACTATCCGGTGAAAAGTTGATGGAAACCTTTAAAATGAAGGAACTTGGTGACACCATCTAAGCTAACTGGTCAACCTTAACAACACTCAGTATGAGGCAGCCACTCATTGCTGGATTCTGATGGAATAGAACAGGAGATAGCCAGCACTGCCCTGGCCACAAAACCAAGCACCTAAACCCAGATCTAATTTAATTTGCAGGAAATACAAAAAATAAGGGGGCACAATAAAAAAAGACACTACAAGAAGCAACCAACAAAATTCAGGACATGAATGACACTACCAGACAAATAACTGAGCTTCTCTAAAGAAATCAGAGACATGAACAAAGGGAGAAGGAAGAAGTGTTATGGAATGAGAGACCTAAGAGCCCATATTTGGATTCTGATTTAAACAAAACCATGTGTAAGAAGGCATCTTTGAGAAGCTTTGGAAATGTTCCTATGAACTGGGTATTAGATACTATTTTAAAGGAGTATCACTCACTTTGTTAGAAATACGTATACCATCTCTCCCATTTCCCCCTCTAGATCTATCCCTACCTTTCTCTATTTGGCCCTGTGCCCTGGGGGATAACTTGGACCAAATCCACAGACATCCTGGTCTTTGGGCTTCTACTTGGGTTGGCCAAAGGTTTGCAATTGGATTGGCCAATGGTTTGCAGTTGGGTTGGTCAATGGTTTGCAGTTGGATTGGCCAATGGCTTGCAGTTGGGTTGGCCAATGATGTGTAGTTGGGTTGGTCAATGATTTGCAGCTGGATTGGCCAACAGTTTGCAATTGGGTTGGCCAAAAGTTTACAGTTGGGTTGGCCAACGATTTGCAGTTGAGTTGGCCAATGGTTTCAAGTGAGATTGGCCAGTGGTTTCCAGTTGGGTTGGACCAGTGGTTTCCAGTGGAGCTGGCCAGTGGTTTCCAGTTGGGTTGGCCGATGGGCCCAGTTGAGTTGGGCTTCCGTCTGGGTTGGAATAATTTCTAGTTGGATTGGCTAATAGGGGGCACAAATAGGAAACCATAGCACTGGCGGAGAGTACTGTTAGGAGGATGTATTTCACTGCTTTCCTCCTGGGGAATTGTAATCAGCAACTGGAGTTTACAACTCTTCCCAAGGAGACTGCCTTCATGAGAATTACCCCTTCCCAGTTCTTGCAATCACTCCCTTCTGCCTCCTCTCCCATTGCCCCCTACCCTATGTCTCCAGATGATCATAGAATCCTATGCTTATTAGATTAGAATCCCACATTTACTCTAAACAACCTCTAGTCATTTTTCTACACCTTGCCTTCCCCTTTGTAAGTAATATTTTTATTCAACTCTCCTCAAATAGTCCCAATTTAGAGACTTCCACTCTATCCTTCTAAGACCTAGTATGGCTTTAAAAATTCTTTTTTTTGGGGGGGGGGGGTTTGAGGTCTCACTGTCTCCCAGCCTGGATTGCAGTGGCATGATCATGGCTCACTGCAGTCTCAATCTCCTGGACTCATGCAATCCTTCCACCTCAGCCTCCCAGGTAGCTGAGATGGCAGGCACCTGCCACCACACCCAGCTACGTTTTAAAATTTTTTTGTAGAGGCAAGAACTTGCTGTGTTGCTCAGGCTGGTCTCAAACTCTTGAGCTCAAGTGGTCCTTCCTCCTCGGTCTCCCAGAGTACCAAGATTACAGGAATGAGCCACTGCCCCCAGCCTTAAAAAAAATAATAATTCTTTAACAGGAGAAACAATATCTGAAAAGTTAAGCATGGAATTGTATACAATGTGAGGGAAATACACAACAGATTTTTTAAATGTTGACAGACGTTGCAGCTGGTTAGTGGGTGTGGGGGTTTATGGAGCAATTTTCTCTATTTATATGTATGTTTTGGGGGGTTTCATGCTAAAAAGGATAAGCTCTGTGGCCAGAAAGACTGAGGTTCAAATCCTGGCCCTGTCACTCATTGGGGAAAGGATGCCCCCTTCACCAGCCCAGAGTCAATGAGATCTCAGTGCCTAAGATAAATGTCAGGGGTGCTTCGAGGGCAGTGGGGGCCTCCCCTTCCCCCGCCACTGGCACCTGCAGCTCCACTCACTTCTTATACTCTTGGCACACAATGTAGAGAATGTGTAGGGCAATGCTGTTGAGGGCGTAGGCATTGACCGTGGGTCTCAGGAAGGACAGGAAGGTGCTGACCATGGTGGTGATGAAGACCAAGCGGATGAACTGGAGCCTGGGGAGAAAGGGGTTGGCTGCAGATAGGAAAAGGGAGTTCTGGGGGTGTAAGCAGGGAGGCCCCACGAGGCTCAGAAAAGGATCCTGAGGTTCCTAGGTGTCCTCAGCAGAGGGTCCCAGGGATCCCAAATGGGCCCAGGGAGGGTCCAAAGGGGGATTCAGGGAGGGTTGGGTAGGATGAGGAGGGGGTCTCGAGGGGTCCGGGAGAGTCGGTGAAGGTGCAGAGGGCCCAGGTGAGGTCAGCACCAAGGGAGCCCAGGTGGGCTGAGCAGAGGGATGCCTGGGCCCAGGTGAATTTAAAAATGGTCAGACAATGCTTCTCAGATCAGGGAAGAATAACAGGGGTGATCAGGGTAGCAGTGGGGGTCCTGGAAGACTCGGGTGGGACAGGAAGGATTAGAAGGGGTTCAGAGGGGCCCAGTAGTGGGGGTAGTGGGATCGGTCCAGTCAAGCAGGGATCCCAGAAGAATCTGATGAAAGATTCAGGTGTCAGGCTCAGGGACGGATACTTGGAGCCCAGGTAAGCTTAGACATGGGGTTCTGGGACCCCTAGGTGGCTCAGACAGGGTCTGGAGAAGGTCCCGGCTTGTTGGGTGGAGTCAGGAGGAGTTCCAAGGAACCAGGTAAAGTCAGGTACCTGGAAGCCCAGGTGAATCAGGCAGGGTCAGGCAAGATTGGGCGTGGTCGGGGGGAGGGCATCCGGGGCCCAGCGGAGGGGACCCAGGAGGCCCAGGTGAGCTCGGAGGATTCAGGCCCCGCCCGCTCCAGCCAGCCAGCCCCCAGCCCACCTGTTCCCCCGCAGGAAGGCGGGAAAGTAGCAGCGAGGTAGCCAGATGCCATAACCACTGCCCAGCAGCCA
>NW_007100116.1:139187-140308 GCF_000164805.1 Carlito syrichta | reverse complement strand
CCTACCCACCTATGACCATGAAGAGGACACAGACTCCATAGATGTGGCGGGAGTGCTTCTGGGCATAGGGGCGCATCAGGAATATCATGAGCGGTCCGAACACGAAGAACGGAACATTGCTGAACTGGACAGAGAAGGCCGTGGAGAGGGGGCTTGTCAGATGGGGGAGACAGAAGAGGGCTGCCCCCTCTGTCCAGTCCCTCAGTCGTCAGCCCATCGGTCACCTGCTGCGTTTCAACCCAAGATGTGTTCATCATTCACCTGTCAACCTTTTCCTTGTCCTTGGCCAACTAATTTATAGATCAATTACTCAATCCATTCTTTTTTTTTTTTTTTTTGAGTTTGGGTCTCACTCTGTTGCCCAGGCTGGAGTGCAGTGGCACAATCATGCCTCATTGCAGCCTCGACCTGCTGGGCTCAGGCGATCCTTCCACCTCAGCCTTCCAAGTAGCCAGAACTACAGGCATGCGCCACCACGCCTGGCTAATCTTTATTTTTTTATTTCTGGTGGAGATGAGGTCTCGCCAAGTTGCCCAGGCTGGTCTCAAAGCGCTGGGCTCAGACGATCCTCTCACCTCAGCCTCCCAAAGTGCTGAGCCGCCATGCACAGCCACCTGTCAACGTTTTAGTTGAGCTTGACCATCCACTGGTCATTTATGGGTCAATTACTCAATCCATCATCATTATTATTATGGAGTCAGGGTCTCACTCTGTCACCCAGGCTGGAGGGCAGTGGCATGACCACGGCTCACCGCAGCCTCGGCCTCCTGGGTTCAGGTGATCCTCCCACCTCAGCCTTCCAAGTAGCTGGGACTACCGGCATGTGCCACCAAGCCTGACTAATTTTTTGATTTATTGCAGAGATAGAGGTCTTGCTATGTTGCCGAGGCTGGTCTTGAACTCCTGGATTCAAGCAGTCCTCCTGTCTCGGCCTCCAAAGTGCTGGGATGACAGGTATGAGCCACCGTGACTGGCCTAAAGCTTGCTTCTAACCCCTTCCTGGAGAGATGGCGGGGCAAGCAGGTAGTATAAATGAGGTCTCGCTGCCCAGGCGGGTCTCGAACCCACGGGCTCAGGCCATCCACTCACCTCAGCCTCCCAAAGGCGCAGGATGACAGGCT
>NW_007100116.1:117760-138761 GCF_000164805.1 Carlito syrichta | reverse complement strand
AAAAAAAAAAAAAAAAAAGAGTAGCAGGGGCTGCAGCTGCCATTGTTATTGTTGAGGGAGGTGATAACAACAGGCCTGTTATTGGTAGAGTCACACCGAGCTGGAGGCCAGCGGAACCCGGGCAGGAGCTGTCCCCGGTGCCCCTGAGAGGAGGACACAGCCATGGGTGGAGGGGGTGACTCACGCCCCGACTGGTTACCCTGGCCCAGCCGCCCTCCCTGCCCCTGGGCTGGGTCCCCATGTTTCCCAGCTCTGGTGCCACCAGGTCCTGCGGAGTGGGAGACACCTGTCTGGCGTCCAGTCAGAGCGCCCAGCCCTGGGCTCTGGACACGCGTGAGCCGGGCTCTCTGGGTCTCGGCTGCAGCAGGTGAGGCCACTTCCCTTCATTCATTCATTCCTGACTCCAGCTGGCTGTCAGCTCCGTTCATTCATTCATTTCTGGCTCCAGCTGGCAACTCCACCTTCATTCATTCATTCATTCCAGACTCCAGCTGGCCATGGCACCTCCATTCATTCATTCATTCCTGGCTCCAGCTGGCAACTTCAGCTCCATTCATTCGTTCATTCATTCCTGGCTCCAGTAGGGGACTTCATCTCCACTCATCATTCATTCACTCTCGGCTACAGCTGGTGACTTCACCTCCATTCATTCATTCATTCATTCATTCCTGGCTCCAGCAGGCACTTTACCTCTCTTCATTCATTCACTTATTCCAGGATCCGGTAGGTGACTTCACCTCTCTTTATTCATTCATTCACCCATTCATCTGTTCAACAACCATGTCTTGAGTGCCTACTATGGGCCCAAGGACCTGAAAACAAAGTCAGGGAGTTTCCAGTCAGTACATCGGGGGGGACATTCTATGCCTCAGTTTCCCTTTCCTGTCTCCAGTTGCTGCAACGAGGCTGAGAGTGAAGCGCCACAGGCCAGGGAGTTTTGTCTGTGCAGTTGAAACCGACCCCACTCCATGTCCAGAACAGCGGTGCCTGGCACACAGTAGGTGTCCAGTAAATGCATGCGGGAAAGGATGCGTGCAGAGTGGATATGCTGCCTGGCACCTGGGCTGCGACTCTGCTTGTACTGGGGTGTTGCTCTTCTGGAATTGTCGGCTGTTTCGTCACCAGGATCCAGCAGAATGTGAGGCCAACAGGGAGGGGGCTGGATGAATATCTCAGTGTGGGGAGAAAAGGGAAGGAAAGAGGGAAGACAGGGAGGGAGGAGGGAGGGAACTTGACCTGAGTTGGCCTCCAGACTCAGGAAGGCCGTGGGGTCCCCCCTCTCACTGGCCCAGCCACCCCAGTCTGAAACTGCAACCCCCACCCACCCATCCCTCTGCAGAGGGCTCCGCAGAGCAACGTTGGGATTCCATGTGCTCACTGCTCACCTTGAGAACCGACTCTGCCTCCCCCACCGGACCAGGACATCCCTGAGGATGGGACACAACTGTTTGATCCCTGACTGTCCTTAGCACCTCGCACATGCCCGTCCCCCTCCCCGCAGCAGGTGCTCAGAGAAATGTGTTGAATCCATTGAGTCAACAAGCACGTCCAGATTGGGCGCAGTGGCTCACACCTGTCATCCCAGCACTTTGGGAGGTGGAGGCCAGAGGATTGCCTGAGCCCAGGGGTTCGAGACCAGCCTGGGCAACTTGGCAAAACCTTGTCTCTTCAATAAATCAAAAAATTAGCTGGGTGTGGGGATGGGTGCCTGTAGTTCCAGCTACTTGGAAGGCTGAAGAGGAAGGATGACCTGAGTCTGGCAAGTCGAGGCTGTGGTGGCCGTGAGTGTACCACTGCACTCCAGCCTGGGCGACGGAGTGAGACTCCGACTCAAAAAACAAAAGAAGTCCAGGCACCTCTCATTCCTTCTCCTCAAGGGCAAAGCTTAGACTTCCTCCACTCAAACTGACTTCCCCTACCCATTGGGAACCCACGTCCATATCCACTCAACACATGCCCGCTAGCGTCTGTGCTGGATTGGAGGCATGGAGTGCATGCCAGCCACAGGACAAGACTTATGTGCATGAATTAAGATGCACATAATTGCCAGGCGTGGTGGCTCACACCTGTAATCCCAGCACTCTGGGAAGCTGAGGTGGGAGGATCACTCCAGCCAAGGAGTTCAAGACCAGCCTGGGCACCCTAGTGAGACCCTATTCCTTAAAAATAAACAGCCGGGCTCGGTGGCTCAGCCTGTCATCCCAGCACTTTGGGAGTCAGAGGCGAGTGGATTGCCTGAGCCTGTGGGTTTGAGACCAGCCCGGGCAACTTAGAGAGATCTCGTCTCTACAATAAATCAAAAATGAGCCAGGCGTGGTAGCGCGTGCCTGTAGTTCCAGCTACTTGGAAGCCTGAGGCAGAAGGATCGCCAGAGCCCAGTGGGTTGATGCTGGGGTGGCCGTGAGCATGCCACTGCAGTCCATCCTGGGCCACAGAGTGAGATTTCAGCTCAATAAAAAGTAAAAAATAAGAAATAAAATAAACAAAAAAGCTAGCTGGGCATAATGGTGCAGCTGCAGTCCCAGGACTCAGGAGGCTGAGGTGGGAGGATAGCTTGAGCCCTGGAGTTTGAGGCTGCAGGGAGCTGTGACGGTGCCACTGCACTCCACCCTAGGCCACAGAGCAAGATTCTGTCTCTTAAAAAAAAAAAAAGACATATAATTAATTGTTAATTACCCAGTAATTAAGTGACTCGGCAGTGCTGTGGTTATGTAAGAGACTCTGAGACCAGACTTTTCAGGGATTTGTAATTTCCCCGTGCTTGTAATTTGCATGGTGTGTGACCTTGGGACAGAACCCAACTTCTCTGAGCCTTTATTTCTCCATCTGTAAAATGAGTAGCACAAAAGTACCAACTTCATAGGATCCTTATGAGGATTTCAGTAAATGCTAATTATTCAATAAAATGAATAAATGTCAAATAAAATCATGACTGCCACTTTCCCATCTCATGGTGATGTGTTTACTTCTAATAATAATAATAGCTGCAGTGTAATCAATTTTTTAAAATTGAGGCAAAAATCACATACTCTAAAATTTACTCTTTTTTTGTTGCTGTTGCTAAGGTTTCACTCTGTGGCCTGGGAGTGCAATGGCATGATCACGGTTCACTGCAGCCTTGACCTTCTGGGCTCAGGCAATCCTCCTACCTTGGCCTCCCAAGTAGCTGGGACTACAGGTACACACCACCACACCCAGCTCATATTTTTTTTTTTTTTTCTGTAGAAACAACCACGTTGCCCAGGCTGGTCTTCAACGCCTGGGCTCAAGTGATTCTCCCACCTTGGCCTCCCAAATTGCTGGGATGACAGGCATGAGCCACCACGTCCAGCCAGAATCTCCTTCCTCTTTGAGGCTGAATAATACTCCACATCATGGATGGGTCACGTTGAGTGATCCAGTCATTGTTAGTGGACATCTGGGTTGCTCAGTAGGCATTCACCCTCTTCATGGTCCTAGGAGTCAGCAGCTTCCCCCGTTCCTCTTTGTGGATTGGTACTCAGTAAATATTTGCTGACTAAAAGGATCAAAGCAGATTTATATACAAGGACAGGTGCGTTGGCTCATGCTTGTAATCCCAGTGCTTTGGGAGGCCAAGGCGGGAGGATTGCTTGAGCCCAGGAGTTTGAGACCAGCCTGGACAATAAAGTGAGACTCTGTCTCCCCTATACAAAAAGAAAAAGGGGGGGGAAAGTCACAAACTTGAGTCATTTGTCTTTGCGATACATAAAGAAGTGAAATTTGCCAGGCACGATGGCTTGTGCCTGTCATCCCAGCACTTTGGGAGGCTGAAGCAAGAGAATTACTGTAGTCCCGGAGTTTGAGGCCACTTCGCAAAATCTTGTCCCTACAAAAAGCAAACAACAACAACAAAAAGCCATCCAAAAATTAGCCAGGTTTGGAGGTGTGTGCCTGTCGTCCCAGCTACTTGGAAGGCTGAGGTGGAAGGATGGCCTGAGCCCAGCTGGTCGAGGCTATCGTAGTTGTGAGCACACCACTGCACTCCAGCCTGGACAACACTCCAACTCAAAAAAAAAAAAAAACATCAAAAAATTAGCCAGGTGTGGTGGCGCATGCTTGTCGTCTCAGCTACTCGGAGGACAGAAGTGGAAGGATCACCTGAACCCAGGAGGTCGAGGCTGCAGTAAGCTGTGATTGTGCCACTGCCCTCCAGCCTGGGCAACAGAGCAAGATCCTGTCTTGGCAGGAAGGAAGGAAGGAAGGAAGGAAGGAAGGAAGGAAGGAAGGAAGGAAGGAAGGAAGGAAGGAAGGAAGAGAAAAATGAAAGAAAAAGAAAAGAAATAAAATGGAAGCTGTAATACTGTCATCTGTGTGTGTGGGGCGGAATATATTCTGGTAAAAATTCTATGCAGTTATTTAAAAACGTGCTTTTGATCTAAGGATACAGATAAAGCAGAAAACACGTAGCAGAAATACGCACCAACTTCTCTTTAACTTCCAGAACTGAGTCCATCTTTTCCCCCTGCTTCTCTCCTACCCCACTTGGCAAACTCCTATTTCTCTCTCAAAACCCAACTCCAAGGTGCCCTTTTCCATGAAACCTCTCAAGGCCTGGGCTGAGTCCTTTGGTGTTTTCTTCTTCTGTAACCCTGACCATGAGTGCCTGGACGCTGTGTCCTCAACCCCAGACCCAGCTCCTGGCAAGCAGAGCGGCAAGGAAGCAAAAGATTCTTCTTCAGAGAAGTGTCTCCCTGCCCTTCCCCCACTGGTCCTGTTCCCGGGAGTTAATAGATGGTAACCAGGAAGAAGGCAGAAGAGGGAGGTGTGGCAGGATTAGAACTCACGAGACCTGCCGGTTGCATGCAGCCAGGGGCTCAGAGAGGGACGGGTCTCCCCCTGGATCACACAGCATTCAGGGTAGAGCTGCAGCTGGAACCCCATGGCAAAGGCCCGCTGCAGCTAGGAGGCTCCTAAGAGGAGGTGAGGAGAGTGCTGGAGACAGCTGGAGGCAGCCTCCACCCGCCACAGCCTCCCCACTCTGAGCTTGTCTTCCTATGCATGCCTGCCTCTGTGCCTTTGCTTTGCTGTTCCCCGTGCCAGTGTGCCGTTCCTTTGTTCCCTAACACAGTATCTGAGAAGGTGTTTTCCAGAGAAGGTAGGATGCAGGGCCTCGAAGCCTTATTTCTGCTTTTGTTGTGTTCTTAGAGTCTCACTCTCTGGCCCAGGCTGGAGCACAGTGGCACGATCATGGCTCACTGTGGCCTCCAACTTCTGGGCTCAAGTGATCCTCCTGCCTCAGCCTCCCAAGTAGCTAGGATTATCAGGTGTGCGCCACCATGCTTGACTCATGTTTTAAAAAATTTTTGGGGAAGGGAGGTGGGATTAACGGTAGTCAATATCTGTCTGGGGACGGGGAGACACCCCTTATCTACAAGGGTGCCTGAACGAAACATATTTGTATACCTAACCCTTAACCGTACCCCACAATATCAAAATAAAAAATATTGATTAAGAAAAAAATTTTTTTCTGGTAGGAATAAGGTCTTACTAGGTTGCGCGGGCTAGTCTCAAACTCCTGAACTCAAGCAATCCTCCTGCCTCGGCCTCCAAAGAGCTGGGGTTACAGGTGTGAGCCACCATCCCTGGCTCCAGGTTGAAAATTCAGCATCGCAGAGGCCTCTGGGAGCTGGGGGGCCTTGAAACTTCTGCCTGCACCCCTTGAAACTCTCCTAAATTGCCAGGCACCCAGAGAAGGTCACCAAGCCAAAGCAAGCCGGTGCAAGCTAAGACAGCCCACACCTTGACCTCTCTCCCCTGCCCTTCTCGAACCAGCTCCTTCCACACCCCTGACCTCTGCTCCTGTTGGGTGACCCTTCCCAGCTCTTCCAGCTGCAAAATGCAACCAGACACCCCAGCTGACCTCACATCATGACCCTCCTCTGCTCGAATTCCATCTGTGGCTCCCCAGTGCCCTCAGGATAGAGCACGCGGTCCTCGCTCGGCCTGGTATTCCTGATTCAGGCCCTGGAAACCTCTCTGGTCCTTTTTCTCACCCTTCAGCCTCTCCCTTACATCAGCTTGGGCTCTGACTTTGAGCCACTAGCAGTTTCCCAACTGTCCTTCCTCAAGATGCTTGCATATGCTAGTTTCTTTGTCCCAAAGCCTTAAGGCATGAACTCCCTCTCTAGGACATGTGAAAACCGAATATGGGAGGCCGAGAAGGGAGGATGGCTTGAGCCTAGGAGTTTGAGACCAGCCCGGGCAGCATAGCAAGACCTCATCGCTACAAAATCAAAAACAAAAACTTAGCCAAGTGTGGTGGCACATACCTGTGGTCCCACATACTCAGGAGGCTGAGGCGGGAGGGTCGCCTGAGCCCAGGAGGTCAAGCCTGCCGTGAGCCGTGATCGTGCCACTGCCCTCCAGCCTGGACACAGAGTGAGACCCCGACTCACAAAATAAAAAGAAGGCTGTGGTGTCCATTGCTGACTTCCACTCAGCAAGCAGAGGCCTCAAGTCCTACCCGTGACATCCCAATTCCGGCACGTGTTTCTCCCTCTGCTTGAAGCCAGCCATGGGCTGGAGGAATCTCTTCCTAATTCCGGACCCCTCCCCCCAACCTGGAAATGCTGAGCCTCTCGGGGACCCCAGGATCACCCAACATGGGTTGGCTTACGGCATTTTGGCTGAAAGAATGAACGACTCCATCCAAGGACACAGGATACAGTTCAAGCATCCCACACCAGCCTGCAAAACGTGTCCGTCTTCCTCTCTCCTCACATGCTAGGCACAGGAACGTACTGTTTTCTCTCCCAATCCAACCAGCTCCTCTTGTAAAAGTAATTCTTAGAAGGAATTCCAGGACCCAATATATCTTCTCCTCTTCTGCTCTCCTTTCCTGAACCTTTCCATTTGGCGAACTCCTATCCATCTCTCAAAACCCACCTGACTTCTGAATGCCCTTTTCCATAAAGCCACCCAACACCCAGGCTGAGTCCTTCGGTGTTTTCTTCTTCTAGGACCTTGACCATGAACGCCTGGACTCCACGTCCTCAACTCCAGATTCAGAGTTTTGCAAGCAGAGCAAGAAGGAAGGAAAAAAATTCTCCTTCAGAGAAGTGTCTTCCAACCGTAAGTTCTGGCGTGAAATGGATAACGATGAAATGGATATTCACAGATTTTTGTTAATTTTCTGCTTCATTTTGTGTTTCATATATACATCCCTAGGTCAAAAGTATGCTTTTACATCGCTGCATAGTATTTTATCAGATTATATTCAGTCCCACACACATGGTTAACAACGTTGCTGATTCTATTTTATTTATTTGTTTATTTGTTTTGAGTTGGAGTCTCACTCTGTAGCCCAGGCTGGAGTATAGTGGCATGATCACGGCTCACTGCAGCCTCAGCCTCCTGGGCTCAGGCTATCCTTCTGCCTCAGCCTCCTGAGTAGCAGGGACTACAGGCAAGCGCCACCATGCCCAGCTAATTTTTTCTTTTCTTTTTTTCTTTTTTAATAATAGAGACAAGGTCATACTATGATTCCCAGGCTGGTCTCGAACTCCTGGGCTCAAGCAATCCTCCTGCCTTGGTCTCCCAAAGTCCTCGGATGACAGCCTCAGAGCACCACACCCAGCTAATTTTTTTAATTTTTTTTTTGTGGAGATGGGATCTTGCTATGTTGCCCTGGCTGGTTTTGAACTCCTGGACTCAAGCAATCCTCCCTCCTTGGCCTCCCAAAGTGCTGGGATGACAGGTGTGAGCCACCACACCTGGCTGCAGATTCCATTTTATTTATCCGTTTCTTTATTGCAATTGCAAATGACTCAGAGATGAGTTTATACATAAGTCTTGTTGTCTACTGGAATTATCTCTTTGATAAAAATTCCTAGAGGTGCCATGTCTAGGTTGGGGGTGAGGCAGGCTCATTTGTTAATTCACCTCTCAACCCAAGTTGTCAAATTACACACAGGAAGAGACAATACGTGAGTAAGCCCATGTTCACTAGAAATACACTCATTTTTAGTTCCTGATTTGAAAGGGAAAAAAAAAAAGCGAACTTGCTGTTTTCTATTTGGTGATTTTTTGCTACTTAAGTACATCAGAAATTGACCAACCACAGCCCACGGTTCAAGTTCAGCCCACCACCCACACGTGAAGAATGATGCTTTCACTTTTTTTCTTTTTTCTTTTTTTTAATTGTAGAGACAAGGTCTCACCCACTATGTTGCCGAGGCTTGCCTCGAACTCCTGGCCTCATGCAATCCTCCCACCTCAGCCTCCCAAATCCCTGGGATTACACGCATGAGCCACCACTCCCATTCCACATTTTTTAGTGGTTGAAAAAAATTAAAGGAATATCATTTTCCATCATGTGAAAATTATATGAAATGTACATCTCAGTGCCCATAAAAACAAAGTTTTATTGGCACACAGCTGTACCCGTTTATTGACATATCTATGGTGACTTTCCAGCTATAATGACAGAGTTAAGTAGTTGCCAAAGAGTTCACCTGACCCATAAAGACAAGTTTTTCTTTTCTTTTTTTTTTTTTTTTGAGTCGAGGTCTCTGTCATCCAGGTTGGAGTGCAGTGGCATACTCACGGCCACCACAGCCTCGACCTGCTGGGCTCAGGCGATCCTTCCACCTCAACCTCCCAAGTAGCTGGACCAACACGTGTGCACCACCCTGCCCGGCTAATGTTTTGATTTATTGTAGAGAAGAGGTCTCGCCAACTTGCCCAGGCTGGTCTTGAACCCCTGGGCTCAGGCAGTCCTCTCGCCTCCGTCTCTCAAAGTGTTGGGATGACAGGCGTGAGCCACTGCGCCCGGCCCAAAAATATTTGCTAGCTAGCCCTGTGCAGAAAAAGCGTGCCACCCTACCCCACTCTCTGAGCTATAAGATTAAATGGCTGTGGTGACGTGTTTGAGTTACTGAGCAGTGTTTTGGAGGAGAAAGCCTTGAGGAAACCCTTTCTCACTCAACTCTGACTCAGAATAGAAAATGGCCAAGAGCTTTGGCACCAGGAAAAGTCAGTCTTGTTTTGTGAAACTTTTCTTTCTGTCTGATAAAATCTAGAAATGAGCTGGGCTCGGTGGCTCAGCCTGTCATCCCATGCCTTTGGGAGGCTGAGGTGAGTGGATTGCCTGAGCCCGCGGGTTCGAGACCCGCCTGGGCACGAGACCTCATCTCTACAATCAATCAAAAAATCATACACCTGGGTTGTGCCAGCTCCCACCTGAGTCAGCCCCTTCTTGGTGTCTTTTATTTTTATTTTTATTTTTAGAGACCAGGCTGGAGTGTAGTGGCACGATCACAGCTCACCGCAGCCTCAACCTCCTAGGCTCAGGTGATCCTCCTGCCTCAGCCTCCCAAGTAGCTGGGACTACAGGTTTGCACTCCCATGCCTGGCTCATTTTTTAAAACTTTTTTTTTTTTTTTAGAGATGAAGTCTATGTTGCCCAGGCTGGTCTTGAACTCCTGGGCTCAAGTGATCCTCCTGCCTTGGCTTCCCAAAGTGCTGGGATTACAGGCATGAGCCACCACACACAGTCCTATGTATATATTTTAAGAGGCGGAGTCTTGCTATGTTTCCCGGGCTAGTCTTGAACTCCTGGCCTCAAGCAATCCTCCTGCCTTGGCCTCCCAAAGTGCTAGGATTACAGGCATGAACCACCACACCCAAAATGCTGGGATTACAGGCAAGAGCCCCTATGCCACACCTCTGGGTGCCCACCTGGGCTGAACAGAGAAGACTGACCAGTAGCAGTTGCTAGGCAATCCAGAGAGAAGGCTCTAGAAAACTTACCCCTCTTCTTAGCCTCAGGGGATGGGCATTCAGCCCTTTCCCATGTTACGAGTGGCCCAGAAACTGTCAGCAAGAACCCTTGAGATTATGAGGAGTCCTGGTCCCACCCTCCCACCTCTCAGCTATGGAAAGCTACAAGGTCAAAGGTAACAAGAGTCAGAGCGACCCAGGCATCCTAGGACCCAGCCTGCCACCCACCTCCCCCAAAAAAGTCTCCTGGACTCTCCAAGCTTAAATCATGTCTCTGGCCAGGCCCAGTGGATCATGTCTGTCATTCCAGCACTTTGAGGGGCTGAACCTGGAGGACTGCTTGAGCCCAAGAGTTGAAAATCAGCCTAGGTAACATAGCGAGACCTGGACTCTACGAAAAAGTTTTAAAAATTAGCCAGGTAGGGGCTGGGGTTGGTGGCTCAGCCTGTCATCCCAGCACTCTGGGAGACCGAGGTGAGGGGATCGCCAGAGCTCAGGGCAACTTGGCGACCAGCCCGGGTAACTTGGCAAGACCCCGTCTCTACAATCAATCAAAAAATTAGCCGGGCATGGTAGCGCACACCTGTAGTTCCAGCTCCTTGGAAAGCTGAGGTGGAAGGATTGCCGGAGCCCAGCAGGTCGACGCTGGGTTGGCCATGAGCATGCCATGGCACTCCAGGCTGGGTGACAGAGTGAAACTCTGTCTCAAAAAAAAAAAAAAAAAAGCCAGGCCTGGTGGTGTGAGCCTGTAGTCCCAGCCCAGGTAAGTGGATCGCCTGAGCCCAGGAGTTCGAGGCTGCAAACGAGCCCTGATCGTATCACTGCATTTCAGACTGGGCAACAGAGTGAGACCCCGACTCCAAAAAGAAAAAAAATCCTGTCTCTAACTACCAGGGTGACCCTGGACAAGTCCTTCAAACTCCCTGAATGCCTGTGTCCTCACCTGGAAGACGGAATGATGCTAGATGACCAGCACCACCTCTAACTCCCCATGTCCTTGTGAAGATGAGATGAGATTCTTCATGTGAAGTGTCTAGCGCCATGCCTGGCACACAGCAAGCACAAAATAAAAGCCACTATTCCTATGATCACCCCGCTCACCGCCTGCTGAGCACCGGCTGTACGTAGAGCACAGAACTGGATCATCTGCCGTCCCAGAAGCCCCTGGGAAGCAAACAACCCTGCTCCTTCACTGCTGTGTCCCCAGTGACCCGTGCGGGGACAGTATCTTTGGCCACCTGCATCCTTCTGGCTTTGGTTAAACGCCATTGTCACTTATTCATTTATAATTTTTTTTCAAATTTAGAGACAGAACCTCACTCTGTTGTCCAGGCTGGAGTGCAGGAATAAGTTCACAGCTCACCACAGCCTCGACCTCGTGGGCTCAAGTGATCCTCCCTCCTCAGCCTCCCGAGTAGCTGGAACTGCAGGTATGTGTCAGCACACCTGGCTCATTTTTAAATTTTTTTTTTTTTTTTTTTTTTTTGAGATAGGGTCTCACTATGTTGCCCAGGCAGGTCTTGAACTCCTAATCTCAAGGGAGCCTCCTGCCTCAGCCCCGCAATGTGCTGGGATTATAGGAAGGCGTCACCGTCCCCAACCCACACTCTCGATTTTGGAGCACTTCTTTTTTTTTTTTGAGTTGGAGTCTCACTCGGTCACCCAGACTGGAGGGCAGTGGCCGCCCCCGGCCACCGCAGCCTCGACCTGCTGGGCTCCGGCGATCCTTCCGCCTCAGCCTTCCGAGTAGCCAGAACTCCAGGCGCGCGCTACCACGCCCGGCTGATTTTTGATTTATTGTAGAGAGGAGGGCTCACCAAGTTGCCCAGGCGGGTCTCGAACCCGCAGGCTCAGGCAATCCACTCACCTCAACCTCCCAAAGGCGCGGGATTACAGGCTGAGCCACCGAGCCCGGCTTGGAGCACTTCTTATGCAGCGCTGTAACCCGGCCTGGGGAAGGGTGACCACCATCCTGGTA
Source organism: Carlito syrichta (assembly GCF_000164805.1). Taxonomy (NCBI): domain Eukaryota; kingdom Metazoa; phylum Chordata; class Mammalia; order Primates; family Tarsiidae; genus Carlito; species Carlito syrichta. The sequence continues at coordinate 127,042 of NW_007100116.1, read as the reverse complement.
AGCCCAGAACTGGGGATTTTCGGGGCGGTGGAACTTGAAGCGCAGAAACCAAGATAGTCCTGAGGAGACCGGGATGACTTGGTCATCCTGGGCTGGGGGCGCAGCTGAGAACAAGACAGACACCGCTTCCCGGAAGCCCGCCCCGATTGCGCCCACTCCAGGAGTTCCGAGACCTCCTCTGCCGTCCCCCGCGACTGCACCACCTCCCCGGGGCGCCCGAAGTCGCCTCGGTGTCCGCCACCCAGGGAGGACAGAGATCGGCGCTTTGCCCGGCCCGCGGGTGGATTCCAAAACCCACCCCCGAGCCCGGCGCCGCGTAAAGACGCGCAGACGGGGAGACTGAGGCTCGGACCCGCGAGCCGCTCCAGCGAGACTCCCGCCGCGGCGGGTCCGCGGGAGGGGCGGCCGGGCTTCGAACCCGCGCGCGGAGAGGCGCCCGCGCCCGCCCGCGCTCACCGTGTTGAAGAACTCGGCCACCAGCTGCGAGTGCTGGAAGTTGCTCTCGCACCAGTCCACTTCGGAGCTCTGGTAGGCCAGGATGCTGGGCATCCTGTCGCCGCGCCCGCTGGCTGCGCCCGGCGGAGAGGAGCGAGCGAGCGAGCCAGCCGCGGAGGGCCGGGCGGGCGGGGAGGCGGGGAGGGCACCGCGGGGAGGAAAAACCTGCTGGGCCGCTCCCCGGTTGCACCAGGGCAGCCCTGGCTGTGCCGGGGCGACCGCCCTGGGCACGAGCCTGGGGCTGGCACCGACCGGGCCAGGCGGGGGTGGGCGGAGAGGAGGCCTCACCTGTCCCGGCTCCGTGGGGGTGAGCGCGGGGAGGTGGAGCTGGTGGCCCAAGTGTCCATGTGTGTTTATTTATTCTAGAGACAGGGTTTCACTCGGTCGCCCAGGCTGGGGTGCGGTGGCACGGCCCGGCTGGCGGCAGCCTCGGCCTCCAGGGCTCAGGCCATCCTCCCCAGGAGCTGGGACCACAGGCTCGCACCCCCAGCACGCCCTGCTCATCCTTTTTTGTTTTTTGTTTTTTGAGCTGGAGTCTCACTCTGTGGCCCAGGCTGGAGTGCGGTGGCACGCTCACGGCCACTGCAGCCCCCACCCGCTGGGGGCTCAGGCGATCCTTCTGCCTCAGCCTTCCAAGTAGCTGGAACCGCAGGCGGGCACCACCACGCCCAGCTAATTTTTAAAAATTTATTGTAGAGGTGAGGTCTTGCCGAGTTGCCCCAGCTGGTCTCAAACCCCGGGCTCGGGCAATCATCTCCCCGCAGCCTCCCAAAGTGCTGGGATGACAGTGTGTGAACCCCCCGCCCTCGGCTTGGCAAATTTGAAAAAAAAGTTTGTTTTTGTTTTGTTTTGTTTTGTTTTGTAGAGACAAGGTCTCACTGTGTTGCCCAGACTGGTCTCAAACTCCTGACTTCAAGTGGTTCTCACACCTCAGCCTCCCAAAGTGCGGGAATTATCATGGGGGGGGGGGCTGTTTTTATTTATTTATTTATTTTTATTTTTATTCTTTATTTTTGGAGTCAGAGTCTCACTCTGTCACCCGGGCTGGAGGGCAGTGGCATGCTCACAGCCACCGTAGCCTTGACCTGCTGGGCTCAGACGATCCTTCCACCTCAACCTTCCAAGTAGCTGAAACTACAGGCGTACGCTACCACACCCAGCTAATTTTTTGATTTATTGTAGAGATGAGGTCTCACCAAGCTGCCCAGGCGGGTCTCGAACCCACAGCCTCAGGCAATCCACTCACATCACCCTCCCAAAGCACGGGATTACAGGCTGAGCCACCGAGCCCGGCCAGAGGACTGTTTTGAGAATAGTGATGTAATAATAATAATAAGCCTGGGCAACAAAGCAAAACAACACAAAAATGAGCCGGGCATGGTAGCGCACACCTGGAGTCCCAGCTACTCAGGAGGCTGAGGTGGGAGGATCGCTTGAGCCTAGGAGGTCGAGGCTTCAGTGACCTATGATTATACCCCTGCACTCCAGCCTGCGTGACAGAGTGAGATCCCCTGTCTAAAAAATAATAATAATAATGTAGAGTCCACCAAGATGAGTACTAGCACTTGTCCCATTTTAGACGTGAGGCACGGAAAGCAAAGTTATTCCAGAGGGTGCACGGAGAGACTCCAGGCTGGCTCTATACTCCAGTGCCCATGTCAAGCAGCAGCCGCACGCCCACCCAGTGGGCTCAGCTCAGCACCCCTGGGGTACCTGACTCTGGAACCCAGCCTCTTTGCTTCCCCTCTGGGGACCTCCACCCTCTCGTCTGTGCTATGGAAAGTTGAGCCGGATTGAAGCTATTTCTCCTGGATGGTCAAGACCTCATATGCTCAGAATGTCCCATCGGCCACCAGAAGCCACTTTCAAAGCCCCTAAGAGGAGAGGAACCCTGTGGTGTTCCAGGTCTGGGGTTCCCGGTCCCGGTTTCCTGTGCAAAACTCTGAATCAGATAAGCTTGGGTTTGAATTCTCTACTTCCTATGCTATGTGACCTTGGTCAGGTGAATGCACCTCTCTGATCCTTGGTGTGCTCACCTGCTGTGTGGAGAGGATGATGATAGATCCGGTGGTTGCAAAGACACACAGAGACACAGCTGGCCAACGGCTGAGCTCACTGGCCCAGAGTAGAGTCTCAATAAAAGGGAATTGATTTGCTTCTTGAAGTTGAACTTGAACTTTAAGACAACCATGTGAGAATAATAATAATAATAATGGCACATTTTTACTGTGTATTAGAGCCATGCTCTTTTCTTTTCTTTCTTTTTTTTTTTTTTTTTTTTTGAGTTGAAGTCTCACTCTTGTCACCCAGGCTGGAGTGCAGTGGCACACTCATGGCCACCGCAGCCTTGACTTGTTGGGTTTAAGGGATCCTTCTGCCTCAGCCTCACAAGTAGCTGGAACTACAGACACACACTACCATGCCCAGATAGTTTTTTGATTTATTGTAGAGACGAGTTCTCACCAAGTTGGCCAGACTGGTGGTCTGGAAACCCACGTGGGCTCAGGCAATCCTCTCGCCTCGGCCTCCCAAAGTGCTGGGCTGACAGACTGAGCCACCGAGCCTGGCCCAGGCTCTCTTCTAAGTGCTCGGCGTTCAGTATTATCTCATTTAACATTCTTAACAGCCCGAAGAAAGAAGAACCATTGTTATCGCCAGGTTACTAGCAAGGAAACTGAGCCTGCAGAAGTTAAAGGATTTATCTTAGGCCACGTGATTAGAAGGTAGGACAAGCCAAGTCAACTCTCTAAGCCTTGATTTCCTCATAATAATGGTCCTGCTCTCTCAGGACTGTCACCACGATTTAATGCACTGACACAGTGTTTCCCTCGGAAGATACATTTTGTTGACATGTGGACCTGCCTTCGAAATCACTGAACCAACCAGACACAGTAGCTCATGCCTGGAATCCCAGCACTTTGGAAGGCCAAGGAGGGAGGATTGCTTGAGGCCAAGAGTTTGAGAACATCCTGGGCAACATAGCAAGACCTCGCCTCTAGGAAAAACTTTGTAAAAAGTAGCTGAATGTGGTGGCACATTCCTTTAGTCCCAGCCACTTGAGAGGCTGAGGCAGGAAGATGGCTCGAGGCCAGGAGTTGGAGGCTGCAGTGAGCTATGATTGCACCACTGCATTCCAGCCTGGGAGACAGAGAAAGACCCTGTCACTTAAAAAAAATAAAAAAATAAAAAAGTCCAGACTCGGTGGCTCAGCCTGTAATCCTAGCACTTTGGGAGGCCGAGGTAAGTGGATTGCTGAATTCCTGGACTCTTGAGGTAATCCTTCCACCTCAGCCTCCCAAATAGCTGGGACTAGAGGCATGAGTCACCATGATCAGCTAATTTGTTACTGTTTTATAGATACAGGGTCTCATTATGTTACCCAGGCTGGTCTCGATCTCCTGGGCTCAAGCGATCCTCTTGTCTCAGCCTCCCAAAGTGGAGGGATAACAGGTGTGAGCCACCATGCACTGGATAAAATAAATTTATCTAAGCTTTGTCATTGTGGTGGCAGTTACACAAATCTGCACATGTGATAATATTGCCTAGACATACACACAGATGCATGAAGAAGCTGTTGAAATATGACTTGGGTCTATAAATCATGCTGATGTCAACTTCCTGGTTGTAAAATTGTTTCGTTATATAAACTGGGTAAAGGGTGCCTGGGACTCCTCTGTACTGTGAGTGCAACTTTCTGCAAATCTATAATTATTGCAAGATTGGAAGTTTTTTTAAAGCGCTTGATTTGGGTTTTTAATCAACACATGAGGTCCATTTGTACAATGGAATTTTTTTTTTTTTTTGAGTCGGAGTCTCACTCAGGGGCCCAGGCTGGAGTGCACTGGCATGCTCACAGTCACCGCAGCCTTGACCTGCAGGACTCAAGTGATCCTTCCGTCTCAACCTCCCAAGTAGCTGGAACTACAGGTGTGCACCACCATGCCCAGCTGATATTTTGATTTATTATGAATTATTATAGAGATGCGGTCTTGCCAAGTTGCCCAGGCTGGTCTCAGACCCCCAGGCTCGGGCAATCCTCTCACCTCTGCCTCCAAAAATGCTGGGGATTACAGGTGTGAGCCACTGCACCTGGCCATGCAATGGAATATTATTCAGCTTTCAAAAGGAAAGAGATTTTGTCACAGGCTACAACACGGATGGACCTTGAGGACGTCACACTTAGTGAGACCCAGACGCAAAAGGGCAAATCCTGTAAGATGTCATTTCTAGGAGGTCCCTAGAGTTGTCAGATCCAGAGACTGAAAGGACCCTGGTGGGTGCCGGGGCCTGGGGAGGGGACAGGAAGTGAGTGTTTCATGAGGACAGAGTTTCCCTTTGGGAAGAGGAAAAAATTCCGGAGATGGTGGTGATGGCTGCACACCCACGTGAGTGTGCTTCATGCCACTTAAAAATGGTTAAGATGATACATTTTGTGTCATGTATATTTTGCCACAATTTAAAGAAGCAATTTATGTAGATTTTTAAAGGCGGGGCTTACTTGACAAACTGTCTTACACAAACGAGAACTTAGGTTGGGAGTGAGGTCAGTGCAAGAAAACAGTGAGGATGGCCGTGAAGGTCAAAAACTTAGGAACTATTAAGGTCAATGCCAAGGGCTCCATGGATGAAAATAGACTGGACCAGGCAGGGAGGCACCTGTCATCCCAACTACTTGGGAGGCTGAGAAGGGAGGATCCCTTTAGCTCAGGAGATCAAGACCAGCCTGGGCAACATAGCAAGACTCTCAACTCTTTTTATTTATTTATTTATTTTTGAGTTGGAGTCTCACTCTGTCACCCAGGCTGGAGTGTGGTGGCTGCTCCCGGCCACCGCAGCCTCGACTTGCTGGGCTCCGGCGATCCTTCCACCTCAGCCTTTCAGGTAGCTGGAACTACAGGCGCGCGCTACCATGCCCGGCTAATTTTTTGATTTATTGTAGAGATGAGGTCTCGCTGCCCAGGCGGGTCTCGAACCCGCGGGCTCAGGCAGTCCTCTCACCTCAGCTTCCCAAAGTGCTGGGATTACAGGCTGAGCCACTGAGCCCGGCTTATTTTTTATTTATTTATTTATTTTTTGAGTCGGAGTCTCACTCTGTCGCCCAGACTGGAGTGCAGTGGCCACTCCCGGCCACCACAGCCGGCTCTCAACTCTTAAAAAAAAAAATCCCAGTGCCAGGTGTGAAGGCTCATGCCTGCAGTCCCAGCACTTTGGGAGGCCGAGGTGGAAGGATCACCTGAGCCCAGGAGTTCAAGACCAGCCTGGGCAACATAGCAAGACCTCAACTCTTCAAAAATCAACAAATTAGCTGGGTGTGATGGTGTGCGCCTATAGTCCCAGCTACTCGGGTGGCTGAGTTGGGAGGATTACATGAGGCCAGCAGGTGGAGGCTGTAGTGACTGAGATAGTGACACTGCACTCCAGTCTGATTGACTGAGTGACACACTGATTGAAAAAAAAATCCCTAAGAGGCTAATGCCACTGTTGTTCTTATTATCTCCACGGTGCCAATTGCATCCATGGTTCCACTCTGCCAGGTACCCAGAGGGCGGTCCTACCTTTGGGAGAGGTGGAAAGAATGCCTTGCTTGGAGATGAGGGAGGATGTCCCCAGAGCCTGATAAAGCTTGACCTGACACCCGCTCCTTTAGGGCAGCACACTCCCAACATCCACATGGTTTAGCCACAGCCCTGGCCTCCAGGACCCTCCCCTCCCCCAAGGAGGACCAAGAGAGCAAACATGGCCACCACTGCCAGCCCAGCCCCAGCAGGGCACCGGACCCCTCCCTGTGGGTTGACCTTGGGCTTCTCCTAGGCCCCTTCCACCCACACCTAGGGCGGGGCACAGCCGTGGGATCCAGCTCTCCCCAATCTTGGCGGAAGATTGTGCAGCAGGAAGCTGGGCAAGGTCAGGCGCCCACGCCCACCGCGGCCTAGGAGCTTGGGAAACCACGGGGCTGACAGAGAGGACAGAACAGCAGGACAGGTGGCAGCGGGGTGGGCAGGGTGGGGGGACAGGGTGCCAGGGAGTGGCTTGGGGGACCAGAGCCTGGGGCGGGTGGGCAGGTGTATGAACTCCCTGCTGCTACTGTAACAAAGAGTCACAGCCGGGCTCGGTGGCTCAGCCTGTCATCCCGCGCCTTTGGGAGGCTGAGGTGAGTGGATTGCCTGAGCCCGCGGGTTCGAGACCCGCCCGGGCAGCGAGACCTCGTCTCTACAATAAAATCAAAAAATCAGCCGGGCGTGGTAGCACGCGCCTGTAATTCCGGCTACTCAGAAGGCTGATGTGGAAGGATCGTGGGAGCCCAGCAGTTCGAGGCTGCGGTGGCCAGGAGCAGCCACTGCACTCCAGTCTGGGTGACCAAGTGAGACTCCAACTCAAAAAAAAACACAAAGAGTCACAAACCCAGAGGCTCATGACACTGGGGTATTTTCTCTCAGGGCTGGAGGTCAGGAGTCCGAAGTGGGTCCCACGGGCTAAGGTGTCATCAGGGGTGGTACCCTCTGGAAGGCCTGGAGGGAGTACCTGTCTTCAGAAGCATGAGTCCTGTTTTGTGGAATGAGGTGTAGCCCGATTTGGAGAAGGAGGTGGGTGGATAGGAGGAGAGGAAAAGGGAAGGAGAGGGGAGGGGAGAAGTCAATGCCCTGCCCTTTTCCTGGTCCAGAGGGGCTGGCACCCCTTGGCTCTGAGCCTCTCCATCCTCAGAGCCAGCCACGTGGCATCTTCCTGTCTCCTTCCAACTCTGAGCCTAGCCTCCCGCCTCCTCCTAGATGGACAGTGTGAGGACACTGGGCCCCCAGGTCACCGGGATATCTCCCAGCTCAGGGTCCTTCACTCAGTCACACTTGCGAAGTCTCTTTTGCCACGTGAAGTGACATCTTCGCGAGCTTCAGTCATCGGGATGTGACCATTTGAGGGCAGCAGGAATCTCTCTCCCACAGGGGCGGGAGCTGGGGACGGGAGTGACATAAGCTGGGGATGAGTTGGACCTGAGGGATTAGGATGAGGATGTGTATACCAGGGGGGGCAAAAAAAAAATAATTATCTTTTGAAGGACCCCCGCTAGGGATGTGTTCTAGGAACCCATCGGCCTCCATGGATCAGCTAGTGTTGTCGTGAGAGGCTGCCTTTGGCTTCAGATAATTTTTTTTTTTTTTTTTTGGAGATTCTTTCAATGTGTTTGCCCATTTCATACTAGATGATTTAAGAGTGCACCTGCCCGCAGCATGCTGAGTATTCAGAAGGTTTTGGCCAAAAATGACATGACTCTCGTGTCCCCTCACCTCATTCACCTGATCTCACCCCAAGCAACATTTTTTTTGCCTCCTCAGATGAAAATGTTTTGCTGATGTGGAAGACATGAAACAGCAAACGGCAGAAGCTCTCAAAGGCGTCGAATTGGACGGGTTCAGTTTCGAGCAGTGGAAAAAGCATCTCAATAGGTGTATGGCACCCGATGTAGAGGACTTGGAAGGTGACTGAAGTTTAAACATGTGAGAATCGATACACAATATCTTCAAAATAAATTCCAGGGGTTTGTGGGTCCCTCTTGTCTTGTAGGGTTGAGAGTGGAGGCCAGAGACAGGGTTGGAACTGGGGCTGGGTGGGATGTGGGAATGGAAAGGGGAAATAGGATTGAGGTGGATTGGAGTATAAGAGGGGTTGGAGACTTGTTTGGGATTGGGAATGTGGTTAGAGACAGGGTTGACCGCGGAGATAATGGAGGAGGTGGGGCTGGAATTGGGGTGAGGAGGAGACAGAATGAGGGCTGAGGATGGGAGGGGACTTGGCGATGGATACAGGTATAGGGCAGGTTTGGAAATAAGCATGGAGCCAGGGCGGGGATGGCTTGGGGACCTGAATCTCAGGGAGAGTGGAGCTAGGTTGGGCGTGGTGACTCACACCTGTCATCCCAGCACTTTGGGAGTGGTGGTGTCCCAAGTTGGAAAGAGTCTGAAGTACGAAATTCCCACTGGGCACAGAGGCTTCCCAGAAGGGTTGCACACTCAAAGGACTTGGTTTATGTGAGATTCTACTTTGACTCTTAAGACACTGAGATTTGTGGTATTTTCTTGTTCTCACAATTGAGCTATTCTACCCAGTAATGAGTTAGATCAGGGGTCTCCAACCTTTTGGCTTCCCTGGGCCACATGAAGTAAAGAGGAATTCTCTTGGACTGCACATAAATTATATGATATAGTTAGTGTATACGCATAATAAGACTTAAAATTTTTTTATTATAAAGTTCAGGAAAAATGAGAACAGTATAAAATGTGGGAGATTTGACCCTTGTTTTTATAAAACAAATCTATCCATGTTTGGTCCGATGGAAGTGGTTGCAGTGCTTAGTGAGTTCTCAAGGTGCTCGTCAGAAATGTTTGTTTGAACTTTGTTCTTCGTGGGCTTCGTAACTGAAAACAGCTGCTCAGCTGGGCGCAGAGGCTTATGCCTGTAATCCCAGCACTTTGGGAGGTGGAGGTGAGAGGATTGCCCGAGTCCAGGGGTTTGAGACCAGCCTGGGCAACTTGATAAGCCCTCATCTCTACAATAAATAAAAAAATTAGCTGGGTGTGGTGGCATGCACTTGTAGTTTCAACTGCTTGGAAGGCTGAGGTGGAAGGATCACCTAAGCCCAGCAGGTCAAGGCTGCGGTGGCTGTGAGCATGACACTGCACTCCAGCGTGGGTGACAGAGTAAGACTACAAGAAAGAAAGAGAGAGAGAGAGAGAGAGAGAGAGAGAGAGAGAGAGAGAGAGAGAGAGAGAGAGAGAGAGAGAAGAGAGAGAGAGG
>NW_007100116.1:110550-117740 GCF_000164805.1 Carlito syrichta | reverse complement strand
AGAAAGAAAGAAAGAAAGAAAGAAAGAAAGAAAGAAAGAAAGAAAGCAACTGCTCACAAATGTATGTGCTGCCCAAAACCAATATCAGGAATAAGCCATGACTGTGAACTTCAAAAATGGAGCTATGCATGGAGTCATGAAGAAAAGAAATGTTAAAAAAAACACATGATGGCAGGCCAGGTATGGCGGCTCAGCTTGTAATCCCAACACTTTGGGAGGTTGAGGTGGGAAGATTGCCTGAGCCCAGGGGTTGGAGACCGGCCTGGGCAACTTGCAACTTGGTGAGAACTTGTCTCTCCAATAAATAAAAAAATGAGCTGGGTGTGGTGGCGCACGCCTGTAGTTCCAGCTCCTTGGAAGGCTGAGGTGGAAGCATCGCCGGAGCCCAGCAGGTCGAGGCTGCGGTGGCCGGGAGCGGCCACTGCACTCCAGTCTGGGTGACAGAGTGAGACTCCAACTCAAAAAAAAAAAAAAGATGGTAAAAGATTTTGTGGGCCTGCATTACCAGCTGTCCTGGGCCATACGTGGCCTGCAGGCTGCAGGTTGAACGTGCTTGTGTTCGATAATGTCCAACTGTTTTCTCAAATGGCCCTGTCATGTTTCCACCGGTTGGGGGTGAGGGCTGCAGGCTGCCTAGTCTCGCCGCCACACAGAGTTACGAAACAAAACAGAACAAAAGCACCTTTTTTTATTTTGAAATGTTCCTATTGCAACAGAAAAGTTGCAAGAAGAATAAAATGAACCTTGTCCCCTTCACCCAAAGGTACCAACCACCCACATGTGACCTCTACTCTTGGCATGGACTCCACACCCAACATGTGGCCTTCACACTCAACATGTGATCTCCACTCCCAAAGTGTGGCCAACACTCCCAACAGGTAACCTCTGTTCTCAACAGGTGGCCTCCACTCCCAACACATGGCCTCCACTCCCTATGTGTGGCCTCCATTCTCAACATGTGACCTCCACACCCAACGTGCAGCCTCCACGCCCAACGTGCAGCCTCTGTTCTCAACAGGGAGGCTCATCCCCCACATGTCGCCTCCACCCTCCACCTGTGGCCTCCAAACCCAACATGTGGCCGCCACACCACACAAGTGCCTTCCACCCCCAACATGTGGCTTCTACACCCAATATGCAGTCTCCATTCTCAGCGTATGGTCTCCACTCCCAACAGGTGGCCTCCACCCCCCACATGACACTTTCCGGGTCTCCCCAACAGGAGAGGAGCACAAGATGGCAGGCACGCGGGATCCCTAACCCTCTTAGTCCAGAAGGGCCACCCTTTGCTTTGGTGTACCTCCTATTGGTCAGAACAAGTCATGTGACCTCAACTGGACGCAAGGGTTGCTGGGAAATGCAGCTTCTAGTGAGACAGTCACTTCCTGGTATCTGCTCTACCCCATGGAGAGGGAGGCTGGATCTTTGAGCCAGAGTAGGCTGCCTGCCACATCCCGCCAAGTCGGAAACACGTCCGGCATCCAAATCGCTCCCCCGGAAACGCTCACTCATGGACCCAGGGTTCCTGAGCAAGATCATTCGGAGCAGCCCCTCCTGCAGGAGCAAAACCCTGGCACTACTCGGGAATATCCCCAGATCGTAGGCTAGATAAAGAAATAGTAGGGTATCCATGGAATAGTGGGGTAGCCATGGAATAGTAGGGTAAATTTTTTTTTTTTTGAGTGGGAGTCTCCCTCTGTCACCCAAACTGGAATGCAGTGGGACAGCCTTGACCTGCTGGGCTCAGACGATCCTTCCACCTCAGTCTCCCAAGCAGCTGGAGCCAGAGGTGTGCGCTACCGTGCCCGGCTAAATTTTTGATTTATTGTAGAGATGAGGTCTCGCCAAGTTGTCCGGGCTGGTCTTGAACCCTTGAGCTCAGGCAATCCTCTCGCCTCCACCTCCCAAGGTGCTGGGATTACAAGTGTGAGCCACCATGCCTGTCTTAGTGGGGTAGATAGATAAATAGCAATCACACGTATCAACATGAATGAGCCTCGACAACACAAAGTTGGGCCCAAGAAGTGTCTATTTACCTAATGTTGACATTATATTTTACATGCTATATTATAAAACATAATTAGAATATAGTATATTACGAGGGCATAGTACATATTATTTACATAATGTTATAAAAGCACTCTAGGCCCAGGTGTAGTGGCTCATACCTATAATCCCAGCACTTTGGGAGGTCAAGGCGAGAGGATCGTTTGAGCCCAGGGGTTTGAGACCAGCCTGGGCAATATAGTGAGACCTCTTTCTACAAAAGTATCGAACAATTAGCCAGGCATGGTGGCACACACCTGTAACCCCAGCTAATCAGGAGGATCACCTGAGACCAGGAGATTGAGGCTGTGGTGAGCCTTGATCGTGCCACTGCGCTCTTGTCTGGGAGACAGAGTGAGAGTCCGACTCAAAAAAACCCTAAAAAAGTGTGATTAGCACACAGCCACACCCATTTGTCTGTGAGTTGTCTATGGCGACTTTTCTTCTGAAATGGTTGGGTTGAACAGTCACAACAGAGAACATCTGACCCAATGTATGAGTTTGCTGGAACTGCCATGACGGAAAACCACAGACAGGCAGCTTAACCAACAGCTCTAGAGGCTGGAAATTCAAGGTCGGGGTATGGCAGGGTTGGTTTTCCTGAGGCCTCTTTCCTTGGCTTCCAGACGGCCGCCTTCTCCCTGCATGCTCACGTGGTCTTTCCTCTGCGTGTGTCTGTGTCCTACTCTCCTTTTAAAAGAACACCAGTCATTATGGAGTAGGATCCACACATAAGACCTCATTTAACCCCAATGACCTCTTTAAAGACCCTGTCAGCTGGGGCACGGTGGCTGACGCCTGTCATCCCAGCACTTTGGGAGGCCAACGTGGGAAGATCGCTGGAGCCCAGGAGTTTGAGACCAGCCTGGGCAACATAGACTTCATCGCTGCAAACAAAGAAACAAACAAACAAAAAAATCAAAAAATTAACCGAGCGGGATGGTGTGCGCCTGTAATGCCAGCTACTCGGGAGGCTGAGGCGGAAGGATCGCCTGAGCCCAGGAGGTCAAGGCCATGGTGAGCCGTATCGTGCCACTGCCCGCCAGCCTGGACAACAGAGCAAGACTCCAATGTAAAAATGAATAAATACAATCTGCCAGAGAATCTGGCAGCTATGACCTGAATACACCTCAGACTGGAGTCATACGTGGGGGGAGAAAGAGGCAGGGGACAGATGGAGAAGTCTCATTCCCTGGTACCTCCCTTCCTGTTTACCTCCAGACATTCCAGAGAGCAGAACAGGGGTATCAGGTATCACTAACCCCTGGTAAGAGACATCATCCTCAGAGCCTGTGAACTGCTCCTGCCTTGGCCACATCTTCAGAGTATCGAGCAATCCGTCCCCTCATCTCCTAACTCCCTCAGAGAAGGGTTACCGGATAAAATACAACACACCCAGTTCAATTTGAATTTCAGATAAGATCAGTGATGAATAACTTCTTAGCATAAGTATGTTCAAAATATTGCACGGCATCAACCTATCCTAAAAATTATTCCTCGTGTATCTGAAATTCAAATTTCAATGTGCTTCCTGTCTTTGTATTTGCTAAATCTGGAAGCCCTCATCTGGAAGGATTTCTTGAACTGTGTCCCCTCCCTCCCTCCCTCCCAAAGAAAGTTCCCGAAAAAGTTCCCATAAAATGGCACGATGTCTTCCTCGTTGTCTACCAAAATCCCATGACTCCAAATGGAATTGAGGTCCAACTTTTGTCCCATCCTTTTTTATTTGTAAATATGGGGTCTCGTTCTGTTGTCCAGGCTGAAGTACAAGGGTGCGATCACAGCTCACTGCATCCTTGAACTCCTGGGCTCAAGTGATCCTCCCACCTCAGGTTCCAGAAGAGCTGAGACTACAGGCGTGCACTAGCACGCCCAACGAATATGTTTTCTATTTTTTGTAGAGATGAGGTCTCGCTATGTTGCCAAGCCTGGTCTCAAACTCCTGACCTCAAGCGATCTTCCCACCTTGGCCTCCGAAAGTGCTGGAGTTACAGGCCTGAGCTATCAAGCCCCATCCCTCCTTTCTCTCTTGCTGTAAGTCATTGGCAGGGGAATGTTGACAGCTTGCCCCCAGACATATTGCTAGCTGGAATTTCCGCCAGACTTTATGGTTCAAAGGGTTTAAGTGTGTCGATCTAGGTCAGAAGTCGCCTGTAACCCCAGCTACGCAGGAGGCTGAGGCGAGAGGATCTCCTGAGCCCAGGAGGTCGAGGCTGCAGTGCACCATGATCATGACCCTGCAGTCCAGCCTGGGTGACAGAGAGAGAGAGACAGACAGAAAGTAGAAAGTTCCAGAGACTGAGCACTGAGGACTAATTTGATGAGAAGGTCACAGTCACTTCTGGTGACTCCATTATGCTACAGAGAATAAAGTCCTCACCCCCAAAAGGAGGCCTGGATGCCCGACAGTCAAAAAACAACCTTTTTTTTTTGTAAAGGGGGACCAGTGACGAGGGAGGTGTAGCTATTCGGTAGAGAAATATGGTGGCAGCTTAGAACCAGGGGAGATGGATTTGTCAAATGTTCAGGAAGTGAAGCAGATAGAGCTTGTAGATTGTGGGACAAACTGTTCTCTTAAAAGTCATGCTTCCAGCTGGGTACAGTAGCTCACACCCGTAATCCCAGCACTTTGGGAGGCTGAGGCAGGGGGATTGCCTGAACCCAAGCCTTCAAGATCAGCCTGGGCGACTTGGCGAGACCTTGTCTCTACAATAAATCAAAAATTAGCTGGGCATGGTGGCACACGCCTGTAGTCATAGCTATTCGGGAGGCTGAGGCGGGAAGATCGCCTGAGCCCAGGAGTTCGAGGCTGCGGTGGCCGTGACTGTGCCACTGCACTCCAGCCTCCGACTCAAAAAATTTAAAAAGTTTTTTTTTAAGTTATACTTTTCCTTTCTTCTCCTTTCTCTGTCTGTGTAGCAAATTATCCCCCAAGTTTAATGACTTAACACAGCAATAAACATGACCTCACGCAGTTTCTGTGGGGCAGGAATCCAGGGACAGATTAGCTAAGTGTTCTGACTTGGATTCTTCCGTGAGGTTGGAGCCAAAATGAAAGCCAGGGTTGTAGTCTACTCTGAAGGCTGAACTGTGGTTGGAAGATTCATTTCCACATTGTCCAGGCTGGTCTCGAGCTCTTGGCCTCAAGCAAACCTCCTGACTCAGCCTCCCAAAGCCCTGGGATTATCGGCATGAACCACTGCACCTGGCTAGAGTCTGTATTTCTTTTTTGCTTTGTTTTGTTTTTTTTTTTTCTGAGTCGAGGTCTCACTCTGTCACCCAGGCTGCAGTGTAGTGGCATGATCATGGCTCACGTCATCCTCGACCTCCTGGGCTCAAGCGATCCTTCCACTTCAACCTTCCAAGTAGTCGGAATTACGGGTGCACACTACCACACCCAGCTAGTGTTTTGGTTTATTGTAGAGATGAGATCTCGCCAAGTTGCCTGGGCTGGTCTCGAACCCTCGGGCTCAGGCCATCCACTCGCCTCGGCCTCCCAAAGGGCTGGGATGACAGGCTGAGCCACCGAGCCCGGCCGAGTCTGCATTTCTAATAAGATCCAGAGTGATGCTGACATTGCTGGCTCATGATTGTTCTCTGAGCAGGGAGTTTCTCTGCTCTCAAGTCTAAGAGAAATAAGTAAATAAAGGCGGGGAGGAGATTATGATGTTCTGGGAGATAAGGATGAGGATTGCAATTTTAAATAAGGCTGTCAAGCCGGGTGTGGTGGCCCACGCCTGTCACCCCAGCACTTTGGGAGGCAGAGGTGAGAGGATTGCTTGAACCTAGCAGTTCGAGATCAGTCTGGGCAATTTGGTGGGACCTCATCTCTACAATAAATCAAAAAATTACTCAGGCGTGGTGGCATGCCCCTGTAGTTCCAGCTCCTTAGAAGGCTGAGGTGGAAGGATTGCCTGAGCCCAGCAGGACGAGGCCGTGGTGGCCGGGAGCGGCCACTGCACTCCAGTCTGGGTGACAGAGTAAGACTCCAACTCAAACAATAATAATAGTATATAAACAAACAAACAAACAAACAAATAAGTGACTAAGACGGCCAGTAGGTAACAATGGAGCATGGAATTGATGGAGGGGAGAAGGGAGCCATGAGGCTCCCAGGGGAAGAGCATTCCAGGCTGTGAAAGGAACAGACAGTGCAAAGGCCCTGAGGCTGGCTCGTGCTTGTTGAGTTACAGGAACAGGAGGGAGGTCAGTGTAGACAGCATAGCAAGACCCCATCTCTACTTTTAAAACCATGTACAAAATTTTATTTTATTTTTTGAATTGTGGTCTCACTCTGTCACCCAGGTTGGAGTGGAGTGGCATAATCACGGCTCGTTACAGCCTCAAACTCCCGGGCTCAGGCGATCCTCCTGCCTCAGCCTCCCGAGTAGCTGGAACTACAGGTGCACACCACCATACCCGGCTAATTTTTTAATTTTTTGTACAGATGAGGTCTCACTATGTTGCCTCGGCTGGTCTCGAACTCCTGGGCTCAACAATCCTCTCTCCTTGGCCTCCCAAAGTGTGGGGATGACAGGCGTGAGCCACTGCATCTGCCTAAAATTTTTTTTTTTAGTGTTTTATTAAAAAGATCTTCTGGTCACTGTGGGGCGAATAGTAGGGAGGACAGCAGAAGCCAAAGCTGTGACCAGAGGGTGGAGGTGACTGGAATAGTCCAGGCAAAGGATAACAGAGGCTTAGGTCAGGGAGGCAGCCGCAGGAGTGCAGAGAAGAGGCTGGACTCTGGGTAAACCTGGGAGCTTGAACACCCAACAACGTTGGGTTGCAAGGAAGAAAGGGAAATCAAGGACTCAAAGGTTTTTAGCATGAACAAGGGGAAGGATGAGGAGGGATTGGGGACAAAATCCATCTCAGACGTGTTCATTTCAAGGTACTTCACACAGCGGGCTCGGTGGCTCAGCCTGTAATCCGCGCCTTGGGAGGCCGAAGTGAGTGGTTTGCCTGAGCCTGTGGGTTCGAGACCCACCTGGGCAGCGAGACCTCATCTCTACAATAAATCAAAAAAACGAGCCGGGCGTGGTAGCGCGCGCCTGTAGCTCCAGCTACTTGGAAGGTGGAGGCGGAAGGATCGCCGGAGCCCAGGGGATCGAGGCTGTGGTGGCCGGGAGCGGCCACTGCCCTCC
>NW_007100116.1:104021-110330 GCF_000164805.1 Carlito syrichta | reverse complement strand
AAAAAAAAAAAAAAAAAAAAGGTGCTTCACTCGGCATAAAGGGAGGTTGGAAGGAAGCAGATCTGGAACTCAAGAGAGACATGTAGGTAGGGAGACCAGCCTGGGAGGCTTCAGGCACATACACGTGTATTGAAGGCCAGGAAGGTGGGTGAGATGACCAAGGGGTGAGGGTGAAAGACAGAGCCCTGAGGCTTTACAAGATGGAAAAACTCAAAACAGTGGTCCCCTACCCCCGGGCCGCAGACTGGTAGGAGCAGGGTGGCACAACAAGAGGGGAGAGGCAGGCGACCAGAGCTCTGTCTTCTTTCAGATCAGCAGTGGCATTAGATTCTCGCTCTTTTTTTTTTTTTTTTTTTAAAGATAGCATCTCGCTCTGTCGCCCAGGCTGGAGTGCAGCAGCCGCTCCCGGCCACCACAGCCTCGACCTGCCGGGCTCTGGCCATCCTTCCGCCTCAGTCTTCCAAGTAGCTGGAGCCACAGGTGTGCGCCACCACACCCGGCTAATTTTTTGATTTATTGTAGAGACGAGGTCTCGCCAAGTTGCTCAGGCTGGTCTCGAACCCCTGGGCTCAGGCAATCCTCTCGCCTCTGCCTCCCAAAGTGCTGGGATTACAGGTGTGAGCCACCATGCCTGCCAAACATTAGATTCTCATAGGAGTGCAAACTCTATTGTCAACTGCACTTCAGAGGGATCTAGGTTGTGCATGCTTTATGAGAATCTAATGTTTGATGATCCCTCCCCTGCGTCTGTGGAAAAATGGTCTTCTGCGAAACCAGTCCCCGATGCCAAAAAGGGGACTGCTGTCTTAAAAGATAAATCTGGGCTGGCTGCAGTGGCTCATGCCTGCACTTTGGAAGGCCATGGCAGGAGAATTGCCTGAGCCCAGGAGTTTGGGACCATCCTGGCCAACATAGCAAGATCCCATCTCCACAACATTAAAAAAAAATAATAGCCAGGTGTGGTGGCCTAGGCCTGTAGTTCCAGCTACTTGGGAGGCTGAGGCAGGAGGATCACCTGAGCCCAGGAGGTCAAGGCTGTGGTGAGCTCTGATCACACCACTGAACTCTAGCCTGGATGACAGGGTAAGACCACAATAAGAAACGAAAGGGAGCGGGGAGGAAAGAAAATACAGAAGGAAAGAAAGGAACAAAGCCAGGTGTGGTGTGGTGACTCACGCCTGTAATCCCAGGACTTTGGGAGGCTGAGGCGAGTGGATTACCTGAGCCCACGGGTTCGAGACTAGCCTGGGCAACTTGGCGAGGCCTCGTTTCTATAATAAATCAAAAAATTAGCTGGGTGTGGTGGCACACTTCTGTGGTTCCAGTTCCTTGGAAGGCTGAGGCGGAAGGATCGCCTGAGCCCAGCAGGTCGAGGCTGCCGTGAGCGTGCCACTGCGCTCCAGCCTGGGCGACAGAGTGAGACTTGGATTCGTTTTAAAAAAGGAAGGAAGAAGGAAGAAAAGAAAAGAGAGAGAGAGAGAGAGAGGAAGGGAGGAGCAAATTGGACGGAGCAAAGGAAATTGGGCTGGGACTGAGGCTGGACAAAGGCTTGGCCAACACGGGGGGGGCGGGGGCTGTGGAGCGAGTGCTTCAGAATCCGTGTGACATCAGAACGTCCCCATCGGTACCCTCCTCCCCTCCCCGTCGCTAGTGTGGGCCGCCCTGAGACAGGTGGGACTTTAAGGGAGGTGGCCTGAGGGTCACCCTCAAGGTGACAGGCTTCCCAAACATCCTTCGGCTGGGTAGTAAGTCCCTCCCGGAAGGCAGATCTAGGTGATGAAAAAAATAGAAGTAGGGTCTTGCTCTGTTGTCCAGGCTGGCCTCAAACTCCTGGCCTCAAAGCCCTCCTGCCGCCTCAGCCTCCCACAGTGCTGGGATGACAGGCTTGAGCCACCGCGCCCGGCCTGTTTTTTACATTTTCAATTTATATCCATCCCATAGGCCCATTGATATTCATCCCAGAAAAAGGAACAGCGATCGGCGCTTCTGTCTGATCACGGACCGAGAACCCCAAACCAGCAAGACAGGCTGATTTTCAGCCGAGAGCCCAACATTCATTCATTCAGAACCTACTGAGCAAATAAAATTCGGAGGCAGAAGACACACGCTACGTTTTTATGGAGTCCCTACAATGTGCAAGATGGTGTTAAAAGTAGCTTTTTTCTTTCTTTCTTTCTTTTTTTTTTTTTTCCATTTCAGGTCAGTACCCACTTTAAAGGAAATCAGTGGTTCTCAGCTGGGAGCAGCCCTGCCCCCTGGAGGACACTTGGCATGTCAAGTTTTTTGTGTGATTTTAGGATCCCGGGTGGGTGTGCTCCTGGCAGGTACCTGGACGGCCTCCCCAAAGAATTCTCAACTCAGAATTTCAATAGTGCCAAAGTTGAGAAGGCCTCAGATGGAATGAGGTGGAATCAGATAAAATAGAGCAGAAGCTATCAGAGGACACTGTTGCAACATAAGGATAAGTATCGTTTCATAAAACTTTTCTTCTATTTTTCTCCACCGAGATACCCCATAAGGTGTATCTCCCAGGTGAGTGCGGTGGTTCACACCTGTAATCCCAGCACTTTGGGAGGCCAAGGCGGGAGGACCGCTTGAAGCCAGGAGTTAGACACCAGCCTGGGCACCATGGCGAGATCCAGTCTCAACAAAAAAATAGAAAAATTTTCCAGCCAGGTGCGGTGACTCACGCCCGTCATCCCAGTATTTTGGGATGCTGCGGCGGGAGGATTCTTTGAGGCCAGAAGTTCAAGATCAGCCTGAGCAACGTAGTGAGACTTTGTCTCTACAAAAAAATTTTTAAATTCCTTGGGCACGGTGACTTATGCCTATAGTCCCGGCTACTCAGGAGGCTGAGGTGGAAGGATTGCCTGAGTCCAGGAGGTTGAGGCTGTGGTGAGCCACAGGCTTGCCATTGCCCTCCAGACTGGGTGACAGAGTGAGACTCCAACGAGAGAGAGAGAGAGAGAGAGAGAGAGAGAGAGAGAGAGAGAGAGAGAGAGAGAGAGGAAGAAGAAAGAAAGAAAGAAAGGAGGAAAGATAGGAAGAAAGAAAAGAAAAATTTTCCAAAAACACTACCTAATAAAAAATAAATAGATGGCCGGGTGTGTGGTGGCTCACACCTGTAATCCCAGCACTTTGGAAGGCCAAGGCAGGAAGAGTGCCTGAGCCCAGGAGTTCAATACCAGCCTGGGCAACATGGGGAGACCTCATCTCTACAATTAATTTTAAAAATTAGTAAGGCGTGCTGGTATGCGCCTGTAGTCCCAGCTACTTGGCAGGACAGAGGCAGAAGAGTCACTTGAACCCGGGAGGTCGAGACTGCAGTGAGCCGTGACTGTGCCACTGTACTCCAGCCTGAGCGACCGGGTGAGACTCCTACTCAAAAATAAATGAAAGAATGAAAAATTTTCCCAAAGCACTCCCCAATAAGAAATAAATAAACAAATAAGAAAACCTAGCCGGGCGTGGTGGTGGCACCTGCCGTCCCAGCTACTCGGGAAGCTGAGGCATTTGAGCTGGAATGTACGTGTCGGAGAAGCCAGACTCCAGGCAGAGCAAAGCGAAGGCTTCATGGCTGGATCCAGCTGGGTGTGTCCCAGAGGCAGAAAGCAGCCCCCTGCACATTGGAAGGCGGAAGTGAGAGGATTGCCTGAGCCCAGGGTTCGAGACCAGCCTGTGTAACATGGCGAGATCTCGTCTCTACAATAAATCAAAAAATTAGCTGGGCGTGGTGGCGCTCACCTGTGGTTCCAGCTACCTGTTAGGCTGAGGCGGAAGGATCGCCTGAGCCCAGCAGGTTGAGGCTGTGGAGGCCATGAACGTGCCACTGCATACCAGCCTGGGGGGCAGAGTGAGATTTTGACTCAAAAAAAAAAAAAAAAAAAAAAATGAAATCAGTCCAGTGCAGGGAAGGGAGGAGATGGCCCATGAGGGTAAGGTGGGCGGGTGGGGGGGGAAGCCAGGGGTCAATGCACTCTTCCCAGGAGCTCTTGGGCTGCGGGGGGGGGGGGAGAGGAGAAGGTGGCCAGGGGGACATGGGCAGAGCTGGCCACTGGGCGGTGACCACGAAGAGATAACAAGCAGCTGAGTGACAGAGGTGGCAAGTGACAGACAAAGGGAGGCGGAGCGGGCAGGGGAGAAGAGGCAGCAGAGATGACCCCATGCCAGAGGCTGGGAGGACAGGGGACCTGGGCAGGGCCTGGGGAGGAGCTGTGGGGGTGGTGGCGGCGGGGGCCTGGCCCTTCTCCCCAGGGCGGGGCAGGAGCTTGGGCCCCAGGGGAACCGGCCCGGCAGGGCCACCCACCTGACTCACGCAGAAACTGGGACAGCCGTGGCCCACCCGCCTCCTCAGTCCCAGCTGGAAATAAAGATACGTTTCCAGGCTGCCGGGCACCACCCTCGGAGCCCAGAAGCCAGCCTCTCCACAGTGAGGCCCTGCCAGCCTTTGCCTCCAACTGGGACTCCTGCCTCAGGGCCTCCTCCAAACCTTTCCGCTTTCATTTGCTTTCCTCTGTCACGCTCCTGATTCTACAAGGCTGGGAGTGTCTGTGTCTCCTGGTATCCCCCCATCCAATTGGAATCCCTCCAGGTCACAGAAGGTACAAAATCACCCTCACCCAGGGCACCCAGTAAGAAATTTAGAAGTCCAGGACTTAGGCATGACCTGCTTGGTGAACTCCTACATATACATCAAAACCCACTTCAAACCCATCTTCCCTCTGGGAGGACTTCTCAGACCCCACCCCGTCCTTGATATAACACATCAGTAACTAATGCACAGCCATAATTAATTCAAACCGAACACTTAATATATTCCCGGATGCTGGGGTGGCCGTGAGTGTGCTACTGCACTCCAGCCTGGGCGACAGAGTGAAACTCCAATTCAAAAATAAAAGAATAAAAATAAAACACCTCTCTCGAAGGAGAAGCAGCCACATTCATTGGCCGGACGTGGTGGCTCACGCCTATAATCCCAGCACTTTGGAGGCCAAGGTGAGAGGGTTGCCTGAGTCCATGGGTTTGAGACCAGCCCAGGCAACTTGATGAGACCTCATCTCTACGATAAATCCTATATATATATATATATATATATATATACAGTTGTTCTTTGTTGTTGTTTTTTTTTAGTTAGAGTCTCACTCTGTCGCCCAGACTGGAGTGCAGTGGCCGCTCCCGGCCCCCGCAGCCTCGACCTGCTGGGCTCCGGCGATCCTTCCGCCTCAGCCTTCCGAGTGCTGGAACTACAGGCGCACGCTACCATGCCCGGCTAATAATTTTTTGATTTATTGTAGAGATGAGGTCTCGCCAAGTTGCCCAGGCGGGTCTCGAACCCGCAGGCTCAGGCCATCCACTCACCTCAGCCTCCCAAGGCGCGGGATGACAGGCTGAGCCACCGAGCCTGGCTCCTTGTTGTTTTTTCGGACCCTTTCTGATCTCACTCACAGGGACTGTACCAGGTAGGTTATCATTACCCCATTTTGCATATGCCGCCAAGGCCTCTATTCTGAACTATCCTTTATTACCGCTTCATCTCTTGGGTCCAGGTGTATTAGATGAGCACCTACTGTATGCCAGGCACCTGTTCCAGATTCTGGGGATGCAGCAGGGGGCACCTCCTGGATGGTGACATTGGAAATGAAAGATGAAAAAGAAATCCTCCCCGATAAGGTCTGGAGGAAAAAGAGAGGTCCCAACGTTACTGGGAATTCTCCTACTCCCGCCCCTCTGCCCATTAACTGTTCCCTTTGTGGGGGAATGCCCTTCCCCAGCTAACAAACTCCTACCCATCCTTTAAAGTCCAGTTCCAATACCTACTCCTCCTAGGAAGGCTTTCCTGCCTGATCTCCAGGTAGAGTTCACAACACCTCTGGGCTCCCACAGCCTGGGGTCCTTCCCTCTATCCCACAGGCGTCGAAAAACGGATGGGGGGGTGGTGGCCTAAGTAGGAGTAGGCTCCACCAGGTTGGAAGCTCTTCAAGGCCAAGACCTCTTCAGGGCTGAGTCCTCTCTGGGCTCTTCATTTCCAAGATGAGCTGTGGGCACATTGGAGCTGATTTTATAAATAAGGAATAAAGAGTAGAAACTAAGAAGAATGGGTCAGGAAGGGGATTCGAACCTGTGGTTCTAAAAGCTCTCCAGCCCGGCACACCTGTAATCTCATCACTCTGGGAGGCGAGAGGATGGCCTGAGCCCCCGGGTTCGAGACCAGCCTAGGCAACTTGGCAAGACCGCGTCTCTACCATAAGGTAAAAAATTAGCCAGGTGTGGTGGCGCACGCCTGTAGTTCCAGCTACTTGGAAGGCTGAG
>NW_007100116.1:101777-103223 GCF_000164805.1 Carlito syrichta | reverse complement strand
GCCTGCCGAACCCGTGCGCCCCCCGCTTCCCGGACCCCCGATCTCTCCCCTTCGGCTTTCCTTTCCCGGGCTCTGTTCTCGTCCCAACTCCTCTCCTACCCTTCTGACACCCCTCCTCTCCTGATCCTCCGATTGCCTTCCTGCAACCTAGCCTCCTCTAGGTTGCAGGCGACCCCTTCCTCCAACCCTCTGCCCCTCCCCTCCTGACCTCCGATTGCCCCCCTGACCCCTAGCCTCCTCTTCCTCATCCTTGGGCTCCAGTCCCTCTCCCCACACCTTCCCGAGCCTCCGCCCTCTCCCCAGCCATTCCAACCCCTTCCTTCCTGGGTCCTGAGTCCCCTGACGGCCCCAGCTTCTTGTCGCCCAATTCTCCCTTCTGGGTCCCGGCCACCCCCACCCCCCATCCCCTTCTGGGTCGTAGATTCTTCCTGACCCCTTTTACTTGGGCTCTACCCCCCCCACACACACACACACACTGGTTCCCGGACCCAGCCAAGGCCTCCCCTCCCAGCCCCCTTACTTAAAACTCTCCCACCGCCAATCCGGGACGCCCCACCCTCCCCACCTGCAGATCGATGACGGCGTGGCCAGCCTGGTCATTGCACAGCTGCTGTTCCTGCAGTCCGAGAGCAACAAGAAGCCCATCCACATGTACATCAACAGCCCTGGTAAGCAGGGCCTTTCTTGGGTGCCAGGGGTGCTCGCAGGGATGCATAGGTGACTCGGGGGGCCAAGATCCCCTGCCAGGGGTGTGCTGAGCTTTAGAACCCCAGAAGTGTCTTGAAAGTGGCAAAAACTTCCTGTTGCTGGCTTTTAAGCCAAGGTTCACAAACCAGCAGTGGGACTCACCCCACAGAATGGCTTCTTTGATCCCACTAGTGTTCTGTCGACCAATTTTAAAATTGGTAGCGTTGCCCCACTCAAAAAGAGGATAGTTCTGTCCAGGAGTTCGAGACCAGCCTGGGCAACATAGTGAGACCCTGTCTCTACAAAAAAATTTTAAAATTACCCATGTGTGGTGGCGCATGCCTATAGTCCCCAGCTACTAGGGAGACTAAGGCGAGGTGATCACTCAAACCCAGAAGGTCAAGGCTACGGTGAGCCATGATCGTGCCACTGCACTCCAGGATGGGCGACAGAGTGAGACCCTGTAATTCCAGCACTTTGGGAGGCCAAGGCAGAAGGATTATTTAAGACTGAAAATTTGATACCAGCCCGAGCAACATAGTGAGACCCTGTCTCTACAAAATAAAAAAAAAATTTTTTAAAAAGAGAATAGGCCAGGTGCAGTGGCTCAGCCTGTAATCCCAGCACTTTGGGAGGCCGAGACGAGAGGATTACCTGAGCCTTGAGGGTCTGAGACCAGCCTGGGCAACTTGGTGAGATCTCATCTCTACAATAAATCACAAAAACTAGCTGGGCGTGGTGGCATGCATCTGTAGTTCC
>NW_007100116.1:92072-101522 GCF_000164805.1 Carlito syrichta | reverse complement strand
CTCACCTCAGCCTCCCAAAGGCACGGGATTACAGGCTGAGCCACCGAGCCCGGCTTGATTGAGTACTTTTGATGCAGGTACTTTTTGAGTCACTTTATACGTGTTTAACTCACTTTGTCCTCACAGCATCCCACAGGGCAGATACTACATAGTTACCTCGAATCTATGTGACCCTGAGAGGCTGAGTGACTTGGCTAAGATCATACAGATGATCAGTTGCCCAGCCAGGGTTCACGCCCATGCAGGCTGGCCCCAAAGCCTTCACTCTTAGCTGACACTCTCTTTTGGTTTCTAGTTTCTCCTGGAAATTCGGTAGATCTGGTCCCCGCAGTCCCACATGCCTATGCAGTAACAGTCATCGACTGCGGAGCAAGGGCTCCCCTTTTGCCCCCGCCTTACCCGCGTCACCTGTTTCTGTCACGTCACTACTCCTGGAGAGATTGGTGTTCGCGACCCTTGTTTAAAGGCCACCCGTTCCAGGGCAGGGGGTGGAAGAGGGAAGGAAGAGTGGACACGGCGCCTCATGCGTGCCCCTGCCTGCAGGTGGCGTGGTGACCGCGGGCCTGGCCATCTATGACACGATGCAGTATATCCTGAACCCCATCTGCACGTGGTGCGTGGGCCAGGCTGCCAGCATGGGCTCCCTGCTCCTCGCCGCCGGCAGCCCAGGCATGCGCCACTCTCTCCCCAACTCCCGCATCATGATTCACCAGCCCTCTGGGGGCGCCCGGGTGAGTGCGGGGCTATAACCTGCTGCGGGGTGGAGGGTGGGGTTTAGACAAAGCTTTGCTGGGCAGAAGTCGGGCATGGGTGGCAGTGTTTTAAAATGTAGGTTTTTGCCGGGTGCCCTGGCTCACGCCTGTAATCCTAGCACTTTGGGAGGCTGAGGTTTGAACCCAGGAGTTGGAGGCCAGGCTGGGCAATATAGCAAGACCCCTCTCTACAAAAAAAAAATTTTTTTAATTAGCCAGGCATGGTGTTGGGCACCCATAGTCCCAGCTACTCGGGAGGCTGAGGTGGGAGGATCACTTGATCCCATGAGTTCTAGGCTGCATTAAGCTATGATCGTACCACCACACTCCAGCCTGGGTAACAGAGCAAGACCCTGACTTTAAAATAAGATAAAATGCAAGCTTCTGCTATTAATTTAGGTTTCTGGCAACTAGAAATATCTCCAAAAAAAGTAACAATAATTCAGGTATGGTGAGACCAACAGATCCTGGGACAGCGCAAATTGAAAACATATCTCGTAGCCAGGTGCAGTGGCTCGTGACTGTAATCACAATACTTTGGGAAGCAGAGGTGAGAGGATTGCTTGAGTCCAGGGGTTTAAGACCAGCCTGAGCAACTTGGCAAGACCTCGTCTCTACAATAACCAAAAAATTAGATAGACATGACAGCGCGTGACTATAGTTCCAGCTACTTGGAAAGCTGAGGCAGAAGGATCGCCTGAGCCCAGCAGGTAGAGGCTGCGGTGGCCGTGACTGTGCCACTGCACTCCAGTCTGGACGACAGAGTGAGACTCCTACTCAGAAAAGAAAGATAGCTTATAGCCTGGGCAACAAAGCAGGACCTTGTCTCTACAGAAAAAATTAGCCATGCATGGTGGCACACACCTGTGGTCCCAGCTAATCAGAGGGCTGAGGCGAGAGGATCGCCTGACCCCAGGAGGTCGAGGCTGCGTTGGCTGTGATCATGCCACTGCCCTCCAGCCTGGGAGACAGAGTGAGACCCTGATTCAAAAAAAAAAGAAAATATAACTTGCTACTGAGCTCCCATTGGGGGCCACACGGGGAAGCACAGGCTGAGGGTAGCTAGTGGGAGTCTTTTCAGTGGGCTCTGGGGTGTGGGGCTGCCCCTGGCTGTCTGGTATCTGGCCCTGGAGTGATTAGGGCAGCGGACGGCGTGAGAGTCCAGCAAAGGAGGTGGGTGTTTGGGGGATGTGGGTTCTGGGTCGGTAGGTTTGCATAGGAAAGGTGCACTCAGGAGTTGTTTGCCATCTACAAATTACCTGGCCCTGGGAGCTGCTATTTCTCCCCAGTCTGCAAGACTCACGTTTAGAAAATAAGAAAATTATAGTTAATACATGACCAGACATGGCAGCTTGTACCTCTAGTCCCAACTACTTGGGAGGCTGAGGTAGGAGGATCGCTTGAGCCTGGGAGGTCGAGGCTGCAGTGAGCTATGACTGCGTCACTGCACTCCAGCCTGGGCAACAGAACAAGTCCCTGTCTCTTACGGGAAAGAGAGAGAGAGAAATTTAGCTAATAACTGCCAGAAAGCCTTCCTAGTCATGGGGAGGAGGATAAGGTGTGATGTGAAAGGACCTGCAGAAAACTAGAAGCCTGAGACCCGGGGAGGACACCCAAGTTCCCACCTCCAGCCTCCAAGAGAGGAGCTGGCAGTGACTCTTCTCCCTTGGCATGTCCCTCAGGGCCAAGCCACTGACATTGCCATCCAGGCAGAGGAGATCATGAAACTCAAGAAGCAGCTTTACAACATCTATGCCAAGCACACCAAGCAGAGCCTGCAGGTGATCGGTGAGTGCCCGTGGCCGTACGCCACACCTGCAGAAATGTCAGGTGTTGTTCTGAACCAGGGCTTCCCCCCTCAGCCCTGTAGACATTCAGGGCTGGCTCATTCTCAGGGGCGGGGCCGTCCTGGGCATGACAGGATGTGTGGTAGCATCTCCAGCCTCCACCCATTCCATGCCGGGAGCACCCTCCAATCGTGACAACCACAGATGTCTCCGGACGTTGCCAGGTGACCCCTGGCAGAATCACCTCCAGTTAAGCCCTTTAAAAACATAAAATGTGGGGCCGGGCGCGATGGCTCATGCCTGTAATCCCAGCACTTTGGGAGGTCTCGAGCCTGCGGATTCGAGACCAGTGTGGGCAACTTGGCAAGACCTCATCTCTACAATAAATCAAAAAAATAGCTGGGCATGGTGGTGCGTGCCTGTAGTTCCAGCTACTTGAAAGACTGAGAAGGAAAGATCGCCTGAGCCCAGCAGGTCGAGGCTGCAGTGGCTAGGAGTGTGCCACTGCACGCCAGCCTGGGCAACAGAGTGAGACTTCAACTCAAAAATTAAATTAAATTAAATTAAATGTATAGAATCCTCACCAAAAAAACTTCACTGAAATATGTCCAAAGGATTAAACAGAGGCTTTAAAAAAAGATTCCCAATGGCCAGTAAAAAAAGATGCTCAGGCCGGGTGTAATCTCAACACTTTGGGAGGCCAAGGTAAGAGAATCTCTTGAGCCCAGGAGTTTGAGACCAGCCTGGGCAAACAGCATCTCTACAAAATTAAAAATTAAAAAATGCCATGCATTCGTAGTCCCAGCTACTTGGGAGTCTGAGGCGGCAGGATTGTTTGAGCCCAGGAGTTCGAGGCTGCAGTGAGCTATGATTGTGCCACTGCACTTCAGCCTGGGCAACAGAGCAAGACCCTGTTTAAAAAGAAGAAAAGAAAAGCTGTTCACCATCTTTAGGTGTAATACTAACATCATTAGTTACTAAGAAAAGGCAAAGTAAAACTACAGTGAGATAACATTTCAACCCACTAGAACATATATATAAAATGCTAGGCCAGGTGCGGTGGCTCACGCCTATAATCCCAGCACTCAGGGAGGCTGAGGCAAGAGGATTGCCTGAGCCCATGGGTTCAAGACCAGCCTGGGCAACATGGCAAGACCTTGTCTCTATAATAAGTCAAAAAATTAGGCCACGCACGGTGGCTCAAGCCTGTCATCCCAGCACTTTGGGAGGCTGAGGCGAGAGGACTGCCTAAGACCAGGAGTTCGAGACCAGCCTTGGCAACTTGGTGAAACCTCGTCTCTACAATAAATAAAAAAACTAGCCGGGTGTGGTAGTGCGTGCTTGTAGTTCCGGCTACTTGCAAGGCAGAGGTGGAGGGATCACCAGAGCCCAGCAGGTCGACGCTAGGGTGGCCGTGAGTGTGCCGCTGCACTCCAGCCTGGGCATCAGAGTGAGACTCCGACTCAAAAAAATAAAATGCTAACAATATGAAATGCTGGTGAGGACGCAGAGCATCTGGAACGCTTCTCCACTACAGGTGGGGTGAGAATGGGACAGCCACTTGAGGAAGCTCTGGCGCCATGGCTACGGCTAAACATGTGGGAAGGACCCACACTTTCACTGATCTGTGTGTAACCGTGAGAACTGGGCGCTCATGTGTGTGAAAGATGTGTGCAGACCTGCCCCAGACCGGCCTAGGGCCAGGGAAATGGGCGCACGTACAGGAGTGTATACACACAGTTGAACACCACACAGCAGAACGGTCCACAGCAACATGGATGCATCTCACAAACGCAATGCTGCCTGGAACAAGAGTCAGCACTCTCCATTCCATTTATTTAAACTACAGAGGCAGGCCGGGCACAACGGCTCTCGCTTGTAATCCCGCTTAGGGAAGCCGAGGTAAGAGGATGGCTTGAGCCCAGGAGTTGGAGACCAGCCTGGGCAACATAGCGAGAACTCGTCTCTACACACACAAAAAATCAAAAAATTAACTAGGCGTGGTGGTACCCACCTGTAGTCCCAGCTACTCAGGAGGCTGAGGTGGGAGGCTCACTTGAGCCCAGAGGTTGAGGCTGCGGTGAGCCGTGAGCATGCCACTGCACTCCAGCCTGAACAACAGTGAGACCCCGACTCAAAAACAGAAACCATACACGCCATCCCAGTGTCCCAGTGGGGGTTGGAGCTTCAACATACGAACTTGGGTGGACACAAACTTTCAAGCCATACGAGGCCGCAGCTGGCCCCAGCCTCTGCCCCTGCCCTCACGTGCCCTACTTCCTGCTTCCCCCACCAGAGTCGGCCATGGAGAGGGACCGCTACATGAGTCCCATGGAGGCCCAGGAGTTCGGCATCTTGGACAAGGTCCTGGTCCACCCGCCTCAGGACGGTGAGGACGAGCCCGAGTTGGTGCAGAAGGAGCCCGTGGCAGTGGCAGTGGCCGCAGCAGACCCCGTCCCAGTGAGCACCTGAGAGCCGGGCCTCGTCTCCAGAGTCGCATGGAGAGGCCGGGGCCAGCCAGACTCCCAGGAGAGCCCTGTTCCCCCGGCGCTGCCGAGCCTGGAGGGGCCCCCGGCAGAACTTTGGATTTCAGGGCACCTATGGACGGGGCAGCCCGGCGGAGACACTGTGATTTTAAATTAAAGTTTTTGGTCTTTGCCCCGCGTCTCTGGTGCTGTCCCTCTGCTCCTTGACAGCCGCACACGCTGCGCTCCACCAGGCCCCACCTGCCTCCGCTCTGACCCCGGGACTCGGGCCATCCGTTCCTCCTCCGAACTCTCCTGAGCACAGCCTACATTCCAGGCACTGCTGGAGTCGGGATCTCACTCTACGGCCCAGGCTGGAGTGCGCTGGCACCATCATGGCTCACCACAGCCTTGACTTCCTGGGCTCAGCGATCCTCTCTCCTCAGCCTCCTGAGTAGCTGGGACTACAGGCATGCGTCACCACGCCTAGCACTTTTAAAAATTTTTTGTAGAGACGAGGTCTCGCTGTGATGTCTAGGCTGATCTTGAACATCTGGGCTCAAGTGATCCTCCCACCTTGGCCTCCCAAAGGGCAGAGATTATAGACATGAGCCATCGTGCCCAGCCCAGGCACTATTCTAAAGATGGTGACTCACTGAAGAAAACATAAAGACCCGTCCTCAAAGAGCTTCTGTTCTTTTGGCAGTGGACAATCTAAAAAATCAGACAATTAAACAAATTACATGGGGGGGGTCAGGGAAGGCTCTGCTGAGAAGGTGGCATCGGAGCAAGGATCTGAAGGAAGTGAGGGACGGAGCTATGTGTCCAAGCAGAGGGCAGCCAGTGCAAATGTCCTGTGCCACGATTATGCCAGGCAGGTGGAGGGAAGATGGAAGAGGTGAGATCAGAAGGTAGAGATGAGGGAGGAATATGATATTAAGGGTCTCGAAGGAGGCAGGTGAACCACAGAGTTCCAAGAAGAGGGATAAAAAGAAGCATAACGGGCTGCCGAACCGCAGCAGGTAGGGCCCAGTGAGAAGAGAAATGTGCCGGGTGTGGTGTCTCGTGCCTGTAATCTCAGCACTTTGGGAGGCTGCGGCAAGAGGAATGCCTGAGCCCAGGGTTTGAGACCAGCCTGGGCAACTTGGCGAGACCACCTCTCTACAATAAATTTTTTTAAAAAAATGAGCCAGGCGTGGTGGCGTGCACCTGTAGTTTCAGCTACTTGGAAGGCTGAGGCAGAAGGATCACCTGAGCCCAGTAGGTCAACACGGGGGTGGCTGTGAGTGCACCACTGCACTCCAGCCTGGGTGATGGAGTGAGTCCAACTCAAAAAAAAGAAAAATGAGACCAGTCAGGATATTGTTGGAATAATCCAAATGAAGGCTGTTGATGGTGAGAAGTCAGATTCCAGTAAGGTTTTATTTTTGTTGTTTCTTTCTTTTCTTTTTTTTTTGAGTCATGGTCTCTGTCACCAAGGCTGGAGTGCAGTGGCATGATCACAGCTCACCACAGCCTTGACCTCCTGGACTCAAGTGATCCTTCCTCCTCGGCTTCCCAAGTAGCTGGAACTACAGGTGTGTGCCACCACGCCCAGCTAGTTTTTTTATTTTTAGTAGAGACGAGGTCTTGCTGTGGTGCCCAGGCTGGTCTCGAACTCCTGGGCTCAAGTGATCCTCCTACCACAACCTCCCAAAGTACAGGGATTACAAGTGTGAGCCACCGTGCCCAGCACTAGCTAAGTTTTTAAAGCAGGGTTCACAGATGGATGTGTATGAGAGAGTGAAAGCAGTTCGCAAAACCTCCAGGCCTCTGGCCCAAAGCAGCCAGCAGGATGGAGGGGCATCGCCGAGATGGAGCCTTGTGGGAGGAGCAGGCTTGGGGTGGGATCAGGAGCTGATCTTGGACATGTGGCATCTGGTGTCTGATATGCCTCTATATCAGAGTCCAGAGGTTGAATAAAATGTAGGTGACGGCTGGACATGGTGGTTCAAGCCTGTAATCCCGGCACTTTGGAAGCCGAGGCGAGAAGATTGCCTGAGCCCAGGGAATCGAGACCAGCCTGGCAACTTGGTGAGACCTCATCTCTATAATAAATCAAAAAATGAGCTGGGCGTGGTGACGTGCACCTGTGGTCCCAGCTACGTGGAAAGCTGAGGCAGAAGGACTGCCTTGAGCCCAGCAGGTCGAGGCTGTGGTGTGGCCATGAGCATGGCCATGAGCATGGGTGACAGAATGAGACTCCAACTCAAAAAGAAAAAAAAATCGACCCCATTTCTCCATCCAGCGATAGATTCCTCCCTGCCATCCTCTGTTCTCCTTCACAGGACTTGTCTGTCTCCAGTATTTTTCCTCCCATTCTTTCTGGACCTGCTCCGGTCTAGTTTTTGGCCTCAGAGCAGGGAAAGCACTCTAACTGAAGGACACTAGTGACCTCACAGTGCTAAATCCAGTAGTCAGGTCTCATCTGGCCATCCACCTACATGCTGATGTCACCTACATTTTTTTTTGAGTTGGGGTCTTCCTCTGTCACCCAGGCTGGAGTGCAGTAGCAGGATCACAGCTCACTGCAGCCTTCAACTTCTGGGCTGAAGGGATCCTCCCGCCTCAGCCTCACAAGTAGCTGGGACCACAGGCACATACCACCACATCCAGCTAACTTTTGTATTTTTGGTAGAGATGAGGTCTCATTGCATTACCCAGGCTGGTCTTGAACCCCTCCTAAAGTGCTGGGATTATGGGTGCGAGCCACCGTGCCCAGCTCAATTTTTTATTTTTAAAGTTCAGAGCACTTGGGGGGCTATATTCATCAGTTACAGTTGTTTGAACTTTTCATTAAAATATGCAAAAGTGACCGGGTGCGGTGGCTCAAGCCTGTAATCCCAGCACTTTGGGAGGCTGAGGGGAGAGGATTCAAAACCAGCCTGGGCAACTTGGTGAGACCTCATCTCTACAATAAAAAAATAAGCCAGGTGTAGTAGCGTGCTACTTGGAAGGCTGAGACTCCAACAACAACAAAAATACATACACACACACACGTAGAGAAAATGAGGGTCGAGCATGGTGCCTCACACCTGTAATCCCAGCACTTTGGGAAGCCGAGGTGAGAGGACCGCCCGAACCCAAGGGTTCCAAACCAGCCTGGGCAACATAGCAAGACACTGTCTACAAAAAATTTAAAAATCGGGCAGGTGTGGTGGCGAGCACCTATAGTACCAGCTACTCGGATAGGAGGCTGAAGTTGAAGCCCCGGAGGTCAAGGCTGCTGTGCCTCTGCCCTCCAGCCTGGGCAACAGAGCAAGACCCCGACTCTAGAGAAAATAGGATCATGAAGCCTCGTGTACCCATCACTCTCAACAATGATCAATTCGGGGCCAACTGTGACTCATCCCTGCCCAACCCCCTCTGACCCCACAGCCTGGATTATTTGGAGGCAAATCCCAGAAACCGTTTCATCTGTAAATATTTCAGTATGCATTTCTAAAGATGAAGAATCTTTTAAAAGACAACCATCAGGCCATTTGCAAACCTGGAGGGAAAAAAACTAAGGGGAAAATGATGCCTCACTTTGACCTTTGACCACGACCCCTAATCCCCCAATTTTGGACCCACCTCATAATCATGGCCTTGATGTTCGCCCCCTAACCTCTGTACCCCCGACCCCTTATCTCAGCCTGACTGTGGTCTACCCATCTTTGGTTTTCTGAGCTGTTGTCTCCCTCTGGCACCCAGGCTGGAATGCTGTGGCATTCTCACGGACACCGCAGCCTCAGCCTACTGGACTCAGGCGATCCTTCCGCCTCAGCCTTCCTAGTGGCTGAAACTACAGGCGCGCGCCACCATGCCCAGCTAATGTTTGGATTGATTGTAGAGACGAGGTCTCGCCAAGTTGACCAGGCTGGTCTTGAACCCCTGGACTCAGGCAGTCCTCTCGCCTCTGCCTTCCAAAGTCCTGGGATGAGAGGCGTGAGCCACCGCGCCCTGCCTGTGGTCTACCCTTAACCTCTATTCCTAGCCGACTCCATAATCTTGGCTTTGGCCCAAATCCTCCTATGACCCCTGGCCTCGGACATTAGGCCAGATCCTGCCCTCTTCCCTTTTGGGAGGTCTTGCCGAGCACCAGCTAGGTCGGACTTTTTCCCTCTGATGAGAGGCGGGGCTGGGCTGCAGACTGACTTGTGGCACAGCCAATGAGCTAAGCGACTGCGGTCGATGCGACCAATAGCGCGGGGCAGGAGGCGGGTTCCGGTGGGGAGCCAGTAGCTTGACAGACCGAGTCGGGAAGCGGCCAGTAGCCTTGAGCGAGAGGCGGGACTCCCGGGAAAGCCAATCGCTGGAGGGGGCTGCAGCAGCCAGAGCCAATGGCTCTGGGACGGGGGCGCTGCTCTGACCCAGACCGCTTCCAAGCCCCGGCTCCGGGGCTATGGCCGGGAGCGGGCGTCTGGC
>NW_007100116.1:90169-92052 GCF_000164805.1 Carlito syrichta | reverse complement strand
CACGCTGGGGACGGGACCGGGTACCGGAAGTATGGGGCGGAGTCAGAAAGACCAGAACCGGATGGGGAGGGGTTTGAGCGTTAGGGGCGGAAGCAGGGAGGTCGAGGACCGAGGCGGGGCGGGGCCGCGCTGTGGGCGGTAACTAAAACTGGCGTGTAGGGGCGGGGCTCTGGTGGGTTAGGGGCTGGGACCTGGGCGGTGACAAGGGCAGGACGTGGGCGATGGGGACATTGGCAGCAGCACGGGCACTTTGGAGATGAGGGCAGGGCCATAACTGGAGGCAGAATCTGGAACCCACGGGTGTTGGGACCAAGGATAAGGGCGGAAATAGTATGGAGCGAGACGAAGGAGGGGTCCGTGGTTGGGAGCAGAGCCTGGAGGCTTGAGTGGGATCAACCTGTGAGCGGAGACTGAGGCAAAACTGGAGTCAGGACCAGCTGGGGGACTGGGAATTGGTGCCTAAGGGCAGGTACAGAGGGCATCAGGCATAGATGGGGCTTGGGCGGGGGTCCCAGTAAGGGTCTGAGACCTAGATAGAGACGTGGTTGTGAGATGAGGGTGGCGTCAGGGGTCAGGGGAAACCCTTGCCCTGCACTCTGCCCCCGTGTGCCTCAGTTTCCTGTTCCCCCTGGGAGCCCCCAGGCTTGACCCAAGCTATCTGTGCAGGCTATCCATGGCTTCCGGGAGACAGAGAAGTCTCGCTGGTCAGAGGCCAGCCGGACCATCCTGCAGCGCGTGCAGGCAGCCGCCTTCAGCCCCGGCCAGGCCCTGCTCTCCCCGGTGCACGTGCTGGACCTGGAAGCTCAGGGCTACATCAAACCCCACGTGGACAGCATCAAGGTGGGCAGAGGCCCGCGCCTGGGAGTGCCCAGCAGCGGGGGATGGCCAGGCCAGAGTCTGACGACCCCCACCCCACCTCTTCTTCCAGTTCTGCGGAGCCACCATCGCCGGCCTGTCGCTCCTGTCTCCCAGCATCATGCGGCTGGTGCACACCCAGGAGCCGGGGGAGTGGCTGGAACTCCTGCTGGAACCAGGCTCCCTGTACATCCTTAGGTACCGTCTGCCGGGAACCCCTACCCCTCCGGAAAGTACCAGATGCACCCATGTGATGCCCCCAGCACATTTCCTCAATCCAGCCATCCCCACACTCTACCCTTAACCCAGGGCGGGTACAGAAGGCAGCAGAGGGGCTGGAACCCAGGTCTCCCCGCCCCCCACCCCGAGTCACAGCCTGCCTTTTCTTGCAGGGACTCGGCCCGCTATGACTTCACCCATGAGATCCTTCGGGACGAAGAGTCCTTTTTCGGGGAGCGTCAGATCCCCCGGGGCCGACGCATCTCCGTGATCTGCCGCTCCCTTCCTGAAGGGATGGGGCCAGGGGAGCCCGGACAGCCCCCCCTGGCCTGCTGACTCCCGAGGCCTGCCCCCCAGCCTCCCACAGACACTGGATTTGTGAATAAAGTTGAAGAATGAACAAGGCAGCCTTCCTTGCACGGGCTGTTGGCCGGGGTTGGGATCGGCAGGTGAAGCCTGACCCTGCCTATTGGAGCTGAGACGCACACCGGCTGCGCACACGGTCACAGGCCAGGAGGGTGGTGGCTTTTATTGTGCCCTTTTGGCCGCCCCAGCCCCCCTCCCCTTATCGTCTTCTCCACACCCCAGTCTCCAATAAATAACTCAGCCGAGCTCCCTGCCGACAGCTCCCAGGCCCTGGATGGGCACCTTCAGCCGCCACAGCCACAAGCGGCCGCTGAGAGCTGAGGCAGCCGCTGCCAGCGGTGACGGTCATCAAGGAAGGCCAGGTCGACGTAGCGGGTGGGCCGGCAGCAGGGCCCGCCATGGGCTCGGCCCTGGCTCCGCAGCCGTGCCAGCACCAGGCCGTG